>NC_080669.1:16119806-16264806 GCF_027579445.1 Ammospiza nelsoni
ATTACATGAAGCTTGTTCTGGTATCCTTAGGCTTGCATTATTTTTTAGAATGGATCTGATGTAGTCCTGGATTGATTTCAAATTCAGAAAACTGTAAGCTAAAGAGTCTGCTATGATGTATTTAGTCTCAAATGTTTCATCATCTTCTACGAAGCTGCCTATTTTATATAAGTTAAATGACAGAAAAATGTTTGAATTTCACACAGGATTCCTGGAGATGGTTATTTGGTTTTTTGAATTTTGCAGTATCTGACAAAAGTTTTAGAAACCAAGTGAAGCCCTGGATGTTTTGTCCATAGTTACAGATGTAGTTTTATGCAGATAATGCAGTCTTTTCAGAGGTGATAACTCAGAGCAGATGCTAGCTTTCACAATGATTTGGCACAGAGAACAAAAGGTGTGTGGCATTCTCTAATACCCTGAGCAAAAGACTGGAAAAAAGTCTGTGTCTGTAGCTCAAGTCTGGAACACAGTCAAAACATTTCAGTGAGCAAGGGTTTCAGTTAGCTGGATATAGGCATTTCATGTTATAATATGATTTGATTAAGGCCATAAGTTAGAATAGATTCAGGCCTGGTATAACCCTGAATATTTTTGCACATTTGGGTATACCCCTTTGAATTTTTAACATGTTATGTTATGTTATTCCTTGTGGTAACAGGTCAAACTAGAAGCATAACAGGCTATATCTCTCAATAGTAGCAAGAAAGGCATCTCTGACTTTTGGAGTAAACTGCCTTATATCTTCCCAGCAGTGAAACAAACCTATGTGGCTCCTGATTAAATTACTGTCTGCACAAGACTGGAGAAAAGCCTAATAAATTTATTAAAAAATTAATAATAAGATCATGTTATCCCTTACCATATTAACAAATATTTTCATTAAGTTAAAAAAGAATTTAATACATTTCTATGTTTGGGAAGAAGGTGTTTGCTTACTCTTTTGTTTGAGAAGAAAAAAAAAGGAGAAATATGCAACTTTTTATAAAAAATCAGTATAAGGTTATCCACAATGAGTTAACTTATTTTCCAGTATTCAAATGCTCACACCTCTAGCCCAAATATTTTCTGTACATGTGTTTGCATGTACAGAAGAAAGAATGAGAACTTACAAATTGTTTTACAAATCAAATCTCCACCTATTTTAGTATAACACACAGCCTTTTTCTTAAGACCAGTCATTGAGGTAGTTAGCAAACTTAACAGACCATTTTGATCATTAAAAAAAAAATTTCTTTTTTTACAGAAAAAACAACAGAAAAAACCTAGGTTCTTAAGATAGTCCAGAATAACCACTAAGTCAAAACAAAGTGGCTCACTGTGTTATTTGTTAGTTACAACAGGAAATAACATATTCTACAAGTCACATTTACTGAGGCATAAAATTGTCATTTTGCCCCCAGAAGAAACAGACAAATTATATTTCTTACCGAGAGAAGAAGCCAGGGCTGACAAGTACATGATTTAAAAAATACTCAGCTTTCAGAAGTGGTATACCCTGCACTAGTTTCTTCCTGCCTATCTTTTGTGCAAGCCAGTCTTTCTGTCTAAGCCTCCTGGGAGCATTAAGATAACAGTCATGTAGTTTCTATGTGCACTTGTTTAAAGTGTTTGTGCAGTGGGAAACATGGAAACAAGGTGTCAAACTTCATTACCTGTACAATGCAAGAGCTGGACTAAAACAAAAAATGCATTGTTGTATAACTACTACTTGATCAAAAAATGAATTTTGGTAAAGACAAAAGTCTAGGTTCTAAACTGTGTGCATTAAATAGTATGAAGCTCTTGCACTGCCAGAGTAGTTATGACAAGAAGGCTAGGTGGCTACAAACCATTATTGGAGCTGGAAACAACTCTGACATAAACAAAAAGTAATCTTATGTAGTTAAAATGGAAAACAAAACATTTTTTCCTCTCTATACTCATTAGCCTGAAAGTCACAGAGAAAAGCAGTTACTATGTCTCTTTTCAATGTGTCTTGAAGCATTTATCTTTAAAGTATGGTTCACAATTCTCCTCTTTCTCCTATAGTTCCTTCTGAATTGGTGGTGCAGAGTTATATTACAACACTGCTCTGCAAAGACACAAGTGGACACAAGCTTGGGTCTGAGTCATGGATGTGCCAATGGTTCCTGCAACTCCATGGACTCTGCTTTAAACTGCACTGGTTTCAAAAGTTCAAAGTGCTTGAAACTTCTTGGTGGCTTTGCAGGTAGTAAATGACAGCAGAGCAGAGAGGAGTCCAGTGCAAACTGGCAAGTTATTTTTATTGGTGAAGCACAAAATATACAACTATCAAGAAGATATGTAAGCAGAGACTCCACTAAGATTTTACTGTGGGCTCAACTCTTAATTAATATGAGATGTATAGCTGAGTAACATCTCCACTTCCCAAAATATATTTTTCCCTAACAACCCAGTATATCTTTGTTCCAGCTCTTTCTTGGAGAACATATAATTGAGTTTTATGTGATAAGTCTCTGGAGGCTGCATTCATCAGGCTTATATAAAGCTAGCAGAGTGCCAAAGAACAATCTAGCCAGCAATGTCTTTCTATCACAGAAAATTGGGATGAAATAGACCTCAAGATATCATATACTCAATTCTCTTAGGCAATTCCCTTATGGCATTCCTGACACCAGTTTCTCTAACCTAAAAGCTACAAGTAGAGGGAAAATGCATTGCCCTCTAAGATAATCTCCTCAAGGGCAAAAAAAGTCTTTGAAAGCTTTGTAGATAGGCAAAAGAGAGTAGATGCGATATCTCTTACTTTAAGGAAGGTTTTCTCTGTCTCTGATGACCTTTCCAGAATTTTACTGCCGCAATATTGTTCAGGTGGGAGCTGCCATGAACCAAATATAGAATCGATTAAAAAATAATAGTCAGAGTAGTCCTTGTTGCTTCACCATCAACCTGTAAAAATTTATCAAATAGGCTTTTACATTAATCATTTTGAATACTTGAGTAGACTGTGCATTAAATACATTTGTGTGTGTGTGAAGTGGAAAAGATTGCACACACTTTGGCAGAAAGAAGTAATGCAAAATTATCTCGGCAAGTCAAGGAGATAATCTGTGCACAATGCTATGTTTCTGTGAGAATAATGAACTGCACAAGTTCAACTGGAAAAACATCTGTGAAGAAGCTTTGCAGAAAAGGAGATGGGGAATAGAATGACTCATAGATCAAAGAGGCTTTAACCACTCATACTTTTCCAATATAACATCATCTGAGTTATTAGCAGGACTACCAGCAGTGAAATTGACTGACAACCAACACGAGTGAAAGCCTTACTAATGGGAATACTCTGCTCTAAGCACCACAGTTAAAAAAAATGTTATATTAAGGGAAAGCTTTCAGAGAAGAGCAACAAGTGGTAACAAAATTTCAGGGTGTTGGGGTTGTCAGGAATGACTGGATATTTATTTAGTCAAGACACTACATTTCAGTGAAAGAATTAATAAGTATTTCCATATGTCTCCTGGATGTAGAACAAGAGCAATAATCCTCAACTGCATGTAGATAAGATGTCTGTGATGGTATGGACAGTTAAGAGAGAGAATGTATTATGCAAGAAAGAATATAGAACTTTCTAGAGAAAAACCCTTTTGCCAGGAAAATTTCTGGAAGAGTTCCTGTAGTTGGGAATGAACTAGATAATCTAAAGAGGTCCCTTCTAGCTGTATTCTTTCTTGCTGGGTCTAGGAGAGCCGAGTATTCATCTTCTGTACTGAACTAGTTTTAGAAAAGTTCATGACATATTCTTGGCCCAATGTGTACAGTGGCTCACAAGTTTAGGTCATTAATTTTCTTTTGTGGGCCTAATCTACACAATGCATGTCATTCTTACCACCATCAGTACTGCTGTCTCTCACTTGCCTCTCCAGCACAGCACAGACTTTTTAGAAAAACCAATGTTTCCTGACTTACCTTGTGTTTTTCTCCCTAACACGTTACTGGAGGGAAGACTCCTTTTCCATACTCATTGATGTTTCACTTTTAATTAAGAATTATTAAAAAAAAATCTAGTACTGTTCTACTTTAGTCTTTTTTTATCAGCTATTCTGTGGGGGTGACATAATTGAGAGTTCCATTTAATGGCACATGTGACACAATTTTACAAGCGCACAAGGACAGATAGTTCTCTGTAGTCAGTGTTTCAGGACTATGGTGTCTTACCAATGGCATATGATGCAAAGTGAACAACATTGTGTTTGCATGCCTATTGGAGCACAACGTGCAGTGCAGCACAATGCAGCATGTGTCAGCTTTTGTCTGCTGATGGCAGTGACCCCTTGAGCCAAATTCATCAGTGTCTCAGAACAATAGATTTCTTTCTCTTTGATGTTTCTAATTTGGAGTAACAAATTGTTTTATTTATTTCAACTATAGTTAGTTCTGGTAATAGACTTGGACTGATACCCACAGTAAAGCTGTGTGTTCACCCTTTCTTCTCTATTCCTACTGAAAAGATTTAAGCTGAAAATACTTCAAATATGGTATAGGTAATCTCTCTAATTAAAATCCACTAAAATTGTCCTCCCTCCCTGCTATCATCACACAATTATCTTAGTTTATATTTTTCCCACACTCTTATATTGTACAGCATAACACTGTTGGAAACAATAACATTTACAGAAATGATCCATAGTTTGGCTGAGGAAATGACACTTCTTACTTCTGGCAAACTTCTTTCAAATTTCTGGGTTGTGGTTCTCTCTGACTTTTTTAGCAGTAGTCACTAACAGAAGTTTGTCTAGTTACTGCTGAATCTAAAATCTTATATGTTCAAAAAAGTATAAAAAAATTAAAGGAAAAGGAGTTTAGATATCTGAGCTTTCAGCATGGAGAGGCCAGGCAAGTCTGAAATAATAGATATCAGAGGATGGTTACATAAAAACTTAGTGAACCATGATCTTATATGCACCTCAAATTGTCTTAATTACCAAAAATGAATAAAGAGACCACTAATTCAAGACAACTGCTGCTTTCTATCTACAGCTCACTTAGACACTGCAACTATCCAAAGAGCAACTTGTCTGCAGCAATCTTGCTACGTCTTCTTCATCCAGGACGGTGGTAAATCTTCTGTGTGAAAAGCATACACATTATGAATGAATAAAAATCTACAAATCGTTTAGTTACCATGTGACATGTCAAAACCTGTTTCAGTTTGTCTTTGTGAGGCTCTAGTTTGTTTTCACTGCAGGTTTTCATGCTCCAGAGGCACATCTGTCTCCAGGAGTCCTCTAAGACTGTTCCCAGATGAAGAACAGTTTGCACAGTTGGTGGGTTAACACAATGCTTATTCTTCTAAAACCACCAGCCCATGGAACCACACAATGCTTATTCTGTAGGATCAGGTTAAACACTAACCAAGAAGAAGAATGGGAGAGTAAACAGACCACTTATGCCATCTTTTCTCTCAACTTTGAAAGAAGTAGTTAATCAGGCTGTCAGGTATGGCTTTGGGGTCACAAACCACCAGGGACTACCAAAGAGATCCCCAGGAGAGAAGAACATGTGCACAAAGGGGAGTGGAGACAGGGATTTTGAAGAAATTATTATCATATGCATGTTCATTCCAGGAAAACAAATGAAAATATATGTGAAATATAGTATTTAAACAGGAGCCTTTTCTGTACTCAGTGTGTACAGAATTTCAGGGCCTTTACCTCCTTGTGAATCTGGCTGAGTAAAGAATGTCTTCTTCTTAATGTTCCATTGATGTTAATGGGTTTTACTTCACCAATTTTTGGTATCAAGACCCCTGCATTCTTCTGGAGTGAGGCAAAACCCACAAGTGAAGCAAGTGAGAAGCACAGGGAAAAGTACGTCTCTTTGAGGCCCTCATGGTTGCATTTCTAAGATATGTAATTTCATTCTTGCCTTCTTGCAGAATTTTCCATGTAGAAAGTCTCCTGTCCATAACAACATAAGGGGGAAAGAAACAGTTGTGTGCTATGCACTCTTTCCCTCACATAGAGTGTTCTGTACAAGCATAGAAGAAAACATTTACATTTCTTGCAATCCACCAGACATACTTGACCTGCAAATCCAGTTTGCTTGGATATTGCCTAGGAGAGAATTGTTTTGAAAGTTTCTAGTGCAGATTAACATTCTGGGCAACCATTTATTCAGTAATTCAAAACCAAATCTTGAACACATACCATTGTTCCAGACCCATTGTTACTGTCTTGCAAGCTGCATAATCTATGAATACATTGGCATGCAAAAGTGTGTGCTAATTAATAGATGCTTATCGCAATGTGATACACATCATCAAATTTTTTCATTGTCTTTGATCCAACAGTCACTGGCAGTATTACAATGCAGAGTAACTATTCTATCATATTATTATCCTCCTATGCATGTTAAAAATTTGCATAGCTGCAAAGCATTAATTTTGTTCACAGTTGGGGTTTCAATTCTTGCTTCAGACTGCTCAAATGAGATGTCTCATTTGAAAAGTCTGAAGCAAGAATTGAAATTTTTCTGCCAAAACTTTTTTTCATTAATTTTCTACAGCCTTGAGTCACAATTTAGCTGCCTTGGAAATAATTAATCTTTGTAAATAGCGGTAGACACTGCTTCTTTTGGAATATAAGTCCTCACAGTACCTGAAGGAAGCTGACAAGAAATATGGATAGAGACTTTTATAGGAGCATGTAGTGACAGAAAAAAGGGGAATAGTTTCCAAATTGAGAGTAGTTTAGGTTAGATACTAGGAAGAAATTCTTTACTATGAGGGACTGGAACAGGTAGCCCAGAGAAGGTGCAGATGGCCCATCTTTGGAAGTGCTCAAAACTACGCTGGTTGAAGCTTTGAGAAAGTGCCTAGTGAAAGGTTTCTCTGTCCACAACAGAATCATTGGAACTAGATATTCTTTGTGATCTCTTCCAACCCAAACCATTCTATAATTCTATCATTCCAGTAAATAGAATATTTTGATTCATTATTTCCCTGCATTAGCCTGCAATGAAAGTAGAAATTAAAATGCCAATATATCTTCATACCTTATATTCCAACAAGTAGCATTTGCAGCTTTTCTGTATAAGAGTTAAGTGCTTGATCTTTTTCTTTAAATAGAATATTTTGATTAATTAGTTGCCTGCATCAGCCTGCAACAAAAGTAGAAAATAAAATGCCAATATATCTTCATATCTTATGAAATTAATTCCATATAGAAACCAATAACATTTGCAGATTTTTCTGTATGAGAGCTACATACAGAAATTTTCTGTATTTTCCTGCTGTTGTGGAAAAAGCACCTCCATCCAAAGGCCCTCTTGATAACAAAAAATAGAGGCAATGCCCAAGAAAACCCTGTGATTATTATGCACATCACAGAGAGTTTCTGTTTTTCTCTTGACTTAGATGTATACATTTTTTTAAGAAAACTAAGGCAGACAGAGGTCCCTGGAGGAGGGAAAAGAGAGGGCTTGTTCTTCTACCTCGACCTTCTCAACCTCCTGTGTCATCTCAGGGGTAAGCTGCACCAGCAACAGAAGCATTTTGCTGACAAGACAGAGGGGGCCTGCAAATCTCATAGAAACACTTTTTACTTCTGTTCTGCCCTAATTTGTTGGTTGGTGCTCTCTTTATTTCAAAAGAATGACCCTTCTTTTGTGTTTTGAATGGAAACGAAGATTTTTGGATTATAAAAATATTTTGGTCTTTGAACAGGAGTTCACTATAAGGAGAATATTTGAGCAGATCCATGTCAGAGTTTGCACCAGCTTAGCCTTCTATCCAACTGTCTATAAGGCAATATCTCTTCAGTATTGGCAGCAGTCATATGATACTTCCCCATCATCTTGCAATTTAATATAAAACATGAACCTTGAACAATGTCATGGTCCCATGTAATCTGAGCATGGTGAATTGCAGGCACTCAAAAGAGAGCCAGTGCAAACTGAAGACAATAACAGCAATTAGAAAAAAGATCCTTGTAAAAAAATAAATGAGATTAGGAATAAAGTCAAGAGACAGCTATTTGTTTCTAGGAGCTATAGAAAAAGGATTTATTTAGACACTCTCTATTTTTTTTTCCTTTTGATAGTTTTTAAAAGAGGAAAATTTTCTTTTTCATCAAACCCAAAGCTGAACCTTATGAGCAAGAATGTACTTATATATCACACATATTTTTGTTTCAAATCTGGCCTGCATCTGCAACTGCATCGATTTCAAAAATGTTAAAAGAATGGAGAAGAAAACATCAGGGGAAATTTTAGTTATTAGGAAGAAATCCTTTTATGTGAAGGTAGTGAAGCACTGGAACAGGTTTCTCAGAGAGGCCATGAATGCCACGTCCCAGAATGTACTCAAGGCCAGGCTGGATGGAGCTTTGAGCAACCTGGTCTAGTGAAAGGTGTCCCTGCCCTTGGCAGGTGGATTGGAGCTGGGTGCTCTTTAAGGTCCTCTCCAACCCAAACTATTCCATGATTTTATATTGAGCCTGCAATAAGCAGAAATAGGAAGAAATCACCCTATCTTACTGAAGTTTTCAAATCAATGTCTGTTCCAAATCAGATCACAAAATGCTCATATTTCCTTCAAAGAGGAAGTTCCCTCTAAAATTTCAGAGGTGAAATACGGGAAATATGTAAATTTTAAAAGATTGCTAGCACAGCCCAAATCCAAGCAAAATTAATTCAATTTTTTGTTTGTATGTTTTCTCTTATTGCATTCAGAGAAAAAAATGAAGCTTCAAACATTTACCAGTTTATGAAAAAGGATATCTGAATAACAACTTGAAAATACCTTTCAGCTTTTTCTCGTGTTTATATCAAGGCAAGATGATAAACAGAGGCAGATGCTTACTGAGTCAATTGGTACAATGGTAAAAATCCTATTGCCCAAAGAGGGTTCAGTTCCTAATCCAGAAGCACTGGGAATCATGCTCAGCCTCCTTTTCAGAGTGACCTCTAAAACATGGTAATGTCAATATGGTTCTCACTGTCCTGAGGGTAATAATGAACACTGGAAAGATCCTCTGCATCCCTTTGTTTTAAGTTCTGGCAAAGAGCTGTAGCAAACAATCCAAGGAAAATAGCTTTTTAATCCACCACATTTCTGAAATGAACATCTAAATGAGACTTGATAAACTTTTTACTGTTTTAATCCTACCACATTAATTGTGAAAACACAACAACTTAGGAGGAGTTTAACACCATACTAGTGAAATATTGCAGACTAATCCTTTTGCTTTTCCTTTTTTCTCACAGACTGCTGCAAAGCAATGCAGGTCCATGCAGGATTATGGGTTCCTTTTGTCTTTGGTAACTCAACCAGAGCTTAACTTGGCACAAATGCTGAAAGATGTTGCACTAACAACAAATGAGATTTACTGGTCCAAACTTTGCAACATACAGACTCCTTTCTTCATGAAACATGTGAACATGAAACAGTGGGTTTGAGATAGCCAGAGGTCTAGACTTGAACATCAATTGAACAAGTAGCAGCAGTCCATGCCAGCCTGAACCTAATAAACCATGCAGGGCTTGTTGCTCTCCTGCTTCTGCAGAGAAAGAAGATGTTTCAAATTTTCTAGGGGCATATGGCTATAAGCTGCACAGCTTGTATCCCATTATTTATTTTAGTCTAAGCCAGTACCAGAAGCCCTGTGCTTCTTTACATCACAAAAAGGGAGAACCAGGGAGCCAAACCCACCTCTCCGATGCTGCTCTCCGTCAGTGTAACAGAGAGTGGGAACAAGGAGATTATTTCTCCTTTACTCATAGTTCTTTTGTGATATGGCAGAACAGTGTAAAAACATCCTATTCCTTTAGTGCCCCAAGGAGCACCCTGTAGAGTGACAAAGGTTTATGGAGACTAAACTTTATACAAGGAAGCCAAATCATAAATCTTAATTTGACACCAATGCTAAGATGTATTTATTTATAGTTACTGCTAAGTATCTGACTTAATTGAACTTGGCATGAATAAAAATCCTAACAGGACAGGACAAAAAATGTGGGAAAGGGAGCTGTATTACTTTGTATACATACCACAGTATTAGTGCCTGACTGTACATGGACCCTTCAAATAAGGTGTTTCCCAATGTCCTTTTAGAGCTGTGACAACTTGCTGGAACACTTCTGGGCATATCTAACACCTAAATGTCTAGCTAGAAGTGGAGGAACTTGACTCCTGCCACATTGTCACATCACAACTTAAACCATGGCTAATTTAACATAAGTGGAGGCCACTGAATGACTGGCTTTACTACATCCTTGGAAATAGAGAAATGCTAGTGTTTCATTGCATAAAGGTCATGAAAAAATGCAGATCATGAAAAAATATCTTGTGATCACTAGACAACTAAAAATAATGGCAGTATGTTTATTCAGCAGCTAGCAAAAGTCTGCTGAGTTTTCTTTGATTTTTTTTCCTGTAAGCAGGTAAAAATCCAGGACCATGTAACACTTGGCAACAAATAATACATTAGTCTAGTCTATGCAAAAAGGCCTGGTAGGTTTCCTATATATTCATTTTGTACAGGTTGGTTTCTGTTATCTTGAGTTTTATTTCCAGGATGGTAGGGCTGTGGTGCAGCCCAAAGCCTGCCACAGTTTGCCAGACAGCATGTCAGAAACAAAAGATGAGCACAAAGATACCTGAAGGTACCCTGTAGAAATAAGCCTTTTCCCAAGACAATTGCAAGACAAATGTCTGGATTTTTGTTTATGTTTTAGAAGTCACCAAGTTTAAGTAGTCAAACAGATGAGGAAAAGAGATTAAATTTACAAGTAAATCCCTTGCAGCGACACAGTAGGAGCTGAAAGACATTCTAAGAGAGCACAGGGAGTTATGACTTGACAGAGAGGGAAAAATCCCATTTAAATAAATCCTCCTATTCCTTTCCTTTCCTTTTTTCTATATTGATACATTAAATTTCAGTATTTTCTGAAGAAGGCTGGATGCATTTGTAAGTCCAGCAGCCTTAAACAGTAGCAGAGCAATTAAACTGGCAAATTGTGACAGCCCTGCAAGGTTGCAGGAACTGTAGTGCTTAGGTTGGTGCCTTACAAGCCAACACATGGAAAATTTACAATGGCAATTATTTACTACAGAAAGAACAAAGTTTCTCTCTTCTTACTGACCAAGAATTCTCAGTTTCCCTTCCAAAATAAGTTAAATTAAAATCCCTCACATACTGCATCAAACAGTGAAAACTCTTGTAGATCCGGGATTATTTTTAAATTACATATACATTCATCTGAAGAAGTTCTTGCATTTGTCTGTAATGTTGGAAACTGTCCAGAACTCAATGGTAGTTGGTAGAGACTGTGCTTGAATCAGGGCTGTGTTTAGTTATTGCGAGTTTCTTTCTCTCACATTACCTACCCTGTTAAGCTATGCTAGACAACTGTGGTGGAAGCAGGGGAGTGTGACCAAAAGGCTTTGATTTCTTCCCAGTCCAAGCACACTTCTATGTACAAATATTTTTTCTCCAAAGAGCTCAGAGGGCAAATTGTCCCACATATTTTCAGGAGGGAAAAAAAAAGCCAGGACTCAAACATTTTTTTTCCTTGATTTTCCAATTCATTAAGAAAGAGATTGCAAAGAAGCCATTCCCCTCCACAAACATTTCCTCCTCACTCATAAAATTAGCAAAAATAAATATATGTGAAATATATATATATTTATATATATTTAACATAGTAGTAAAATATAATATTTTATATGTATGTATGTATGTATGTATGTATGTATGTATGTATGTATGCATGTATAATTCAGTGTTTCAGACTCCCTGCAAGACAACCAAGAATAAATTTACCCTTCACAGATGTCCTAGATTTTAGGAATCATAGAGGAAAAAAATCACTGGAATTTTTTTTTTCACTTTTTATGGCCTCAAAATTTTTATAATATCTGGAATAGCCTCCACATAAATGACCTTTATTTTACTCCCCCTGAAAGTCTCAAATCACCACGTGAGGTATGCTGCAATAAAACATGATAGTAAAGCATGCGACTGTGGCCCTTGTGAGATATGGAAGTGTAAGAAAGAAAATATGCATTTCTTTTAACTGCACACTCTTAAAATGAATGATGATCAGCTGTAATAGAAGTGTAAGGCTCTTGTGTCTCACTTGACCACATCAGAAACAAGAGAATAGAGGGTTCTTTGGGCCATAATAGCAGGTTGTCCAGAGATTACACCTGATAGCTACTTGGAAACTGATAAGCAGATGATCCCTTAAGAGCTAATTCATCAGTAAAACCTACAAAACAAGTAAAAAACCCGCAAGAGATTACTGGATGCCCAAATATTTGTTCATACACTGCTAAAGCAGGTGGAGCAAATTGTGAACTGGTCCCTTGATGGTTATCAGCTGCAATATGTAGTATAATCTGGCCTGAAGATTTAGGGCTTGACAAAGCTTAAATAACATGCCTTGGCCTTCTGGGCTGAAATCCCTAACTCTTTAGCATTTCTGCATATTTCTGCTCCCCTGTGTTACAATGCTGACCATGGGATATGTACTAGCTTTCAAGTATTTTGACTATTACAATCTTACATTTTGAAAAACCTGGAAAATTAGAAAATGAGGTGAGCTTTTTCCCACATAACCGGTGAAATACACCTAAAAGAGGGTATGAGACAAGTGGTGGAGATGAAGAGCAGAATCACTTAATCTCAGAGGTACCTGTAGTGTCAGGAGGGAAACAGCAGGAAATCATACTTAATTTGGGTTCTAGTTTCTATTGTTTGTAACTTAGTGTAATAGATAAAAGAAAGAAGTTTACTAGTAATCAAAACCAATGCTATTTTAAAATAGAAGGCCAATACTATTGTTTTGTCCTTAGTGACAATAGCAACTTGGCAAAACTACTATTTTCTGATGTTCTTGATGTAAAACTTCAAGGCAAGGTGGGGTTTGGGAGGAGGAATTGTATCTGTCACTAGGCACACAGTTCAGAGAGAGTGGATTACATAAGACAGAGACTGTATGCAGTAGATTTTGGTATCCTTTTGATAATGTGGCAAGTCTCAATAAAAAGAATGACAATTTATTTCCCTGAAGTATGTGACATGGAACTAGAGAGTTGTATTTTGCATTCAAGTCCTAGGCCATTAGTATATTTGGGATGTGCTTCATTTTACCTCTTATAATATCTAATATCTTGCCATAGGAAAAAAAAGATAATATTTCTTTAGCAAAAGGGAGTACTGATTCTTTATGCAGTCCAAATTCTACTTTCAGGGAAGCTGCCAGAAGAAGCAGAGGCACACTACACCTGTGGGGAGGAATTTTGAAAGATGTGGCTCTCAGCAAACATTTTGATTTAACATACAACCACCTTTTTGAAGGTAGCAAATTTTCCAAGTGTTTTGAGAAAACACAGCAAAATCACAACTCGCAGCAGTTTTGAGTTATGCTCCTTCAGAAAAGAAAAAAATTGCCATTGCCTTATAGAAAGTTTTCCAATACAGATGCTTTTCCTGGAGCTTTGACAGCAGAGCTGTGCCTCTGAACTGTAAACATAGCTGCTGCTTTGGCCATCAAAAATTTGGTTCAGAAACAGAAATACTTCTGAATAAAATAGTCTTGAATTGTAATATCCTGTGAATTATTGGAAAAGATGAAGATACAATTGAAATCCATTCTTTTACATATGCTCAGGAACCACAGCAACATAATTTTTTCCCCTCAAATGCTTTCAAACACACTCCAGCCATTGCTTAGTGATTTGTAGGCTCAGAAAAAGAAAAAAAAAAGCAGATGGTGTGCTTTGACCATTGTTTATTTTACCAGCCAATTTTATTTCACTATTGATTTATATCCTTTCTCCTGCTTGTTGCATCTGCTCATTTCCTGAGGTTATTCTATAGCAATTTTCCAGCACAGGGAAAATATCTGTGTTATGTGTGGCTGGTGCCAAACACTGGGTGGCTGCACCCCTAAGCCAGGCAGAAGTTAGACACTAAGCTATCTTTCGTTGCCATGTTTTCAGTCACTTGAGGTGTAGCTTCAAGTTTGTTAACAACTGTAATTTTTCCCAATTAAGACACCCAGTAGACAGACTTAATTTCATTTAATGGATTTCAGGAGAAGGTGCCTAAGGAGCAGCAGGAATAGACTGAAAAATGGTCCACATAGCTTTCCCCAGGGAAAGAAAAAGTGAAAGGACATGGGCAAAGCAATGAAAACTGTTAACCATCCTCTCAATTGTAGAAGAAGTAAGAAGTGGTACTGAGGGGCCACATACATCTGCTTCAGCATCTGATTCTCTGTAAGCCAATAGGTATCAGAAGCCCTCTAGCCTCATTGTTCTCTAGCCTCTCTATTGTTCTAGTGAAAATGCTGTGGCTTGCTCTGAGATTCAAATGAGCAGAGAAACTCATCCCAGCTACCTATCCTGGCGCAATTCAAGCCTTTGACTAGAGACTGTTGCAATTTGAATTGGTTCACTCACAGGAAATAAGGGGAGAGTATTAAATAATAACAACACGGTTCGGCTTCCAAACTGTGGAAACAAGTACGTAATTTCTGGTTTAAATAGTTTTTCCTAAGCAAATTTTTCCTGACAAATCAAATAATGACTTTTTAAAATGTCCCTGTTTTATTATTCAGCTATCCTTTCCTGTTACTTTCCACTACTATTTAAGAATTGGTTCACAGACACAGAACAGCTGCTTCCTTTTGATTAGTCCTAATACAAGTAATTTACTTATAAACAAAACAAACAAATAAACAAATGAACCCGCCCAAATAAAAAGGTTCGAACCGCATCTGCCCTGTACTTTCCCACTGGACACCTTAATCTGTAGGTCCTCATTTTCTGCTGTATGATCTGTGTACTAACAACATCACACCATCATGATAATTACTGTCATAGGGATCAGCTGTTCCATTTTTACATTCTAAATAAAGAAAATGAACACTTCTAAGTTGCTATTTAAAATGTAAATTATTTTGAAATCGCTGAATGAAACGAGCTGAATCTGCAGATGGAATTGTCCTGTGTCTGCTGAGGTACTTGCTGTGACATTACTACCCCACGAATGGACTATAAAATACTTCAGTACCCTGGCCCTGCAGCCTGGAGATTGTCACATCCACATATCTGACCTGGCAGTGTGTTGCTACTTTGCTCCTTTATGAGGAACAAGTTCAAGGAGAAATCTATCATGTTTCACAGTAGCAGCACAGCAGTCTGGTGGGTGAGAAATGAGAGAAGCAGCTAAAGCAGCAATAGCTGCCCTGTGAGGAGCAAAGTAAAGAGTCACAGCTGTAAGCCAGAGAAGGTCACCACAGGTCTCCCACTCAGTCAGAGCCAAGGTTAGATGGTGCCACCTGACACAAGTGCACAAGAACCCACAGTGCTTCAGAGGATGAAAAATGGAGGGACAGGCCAGATGGTAAATCCAACCAAGAGAAACCACAGCAAAAGCTACCCAAGCTGTCAGCAGCCAACACAAAAACTCTGCTTGTGACCTGTCTCTCTTTCCATGTCTTTTGGGGCATTTTATTTTGACCCTTTAATGTTCAGAGCTAGCATAACAAAACCTCTTCTTCAGTTTCTCAAAGGCATGTCTGACAGCAACAAGAAGAGTGACAAAGGGCCTTCTTACTGCTAAGTAACTCTGCTAAGTGAAAACTAGCAAAGACTATAATAGAAGAAGTTACTAGTGAAGCCTCAGAAAAGGAAGGCTGAATTAACTGTGATCTAAACGGAAGGAATATCAACTAGAGTTCAAGCAGGAATACCAGCAGCTAGTTGAAATTTGAGCACATTCTTTGGAAGGATCTCAGAAACCTGCCCAAGCCCAATGAGTGTGTGCCCGTGCACTCACATACACAAAACTCCTGTCACAACAGTCACTCCAAGGTACTCTAAGGCAGGTGGAGCATCTGCTGTAGGCTGGGGATTGAGGGGAACAGCTTCATAGGAATGAAGCAGAACAGCCCTACCAGAGAGTACATTGTGATTTAGGAGACAAAGCAGCATGGTAGGAGGTGTGGGGTCAAACCACTTTGTGGGTAAACAAAAGATTATTCACTCTGAGCTGCTTGGTGGGTGAAGGCTACTAGCTTTCTTTATGATTGCTTTTGAAGAGACTGATGTAAGAAGCATCCAAAGGTGTTTAACCAAAGGAGGGATACACACTGCTGAATGCTGTCTGCAGAAAGGTTCAGCTGCTGAAGAATGGTAAAGGCTGTGGAGCTTGCAGACTAAGATGAAACTGAGCAGAAAACTTTTGAATAGCTAATTTTGGGCCTAGAGACTTCTAAAGAAAGCTAAGAACATAAATTCTTTTTTAAACATAGCCCTCTTTGTGAAGAAAAGACATCACTGTAGCATATAATTAGATTTTGTGAAGGTTTAAGAGTTTACTTCTGGTATGTTGTACAGAATTTAAGCTGCAGAAAACTCCACAAAGAGTAGAATGCACTAGTGTAAAAATAAATGAGATCAAAATCTTCCCCACAACCAGAAATACTTGTGGAGATTTAATATTCTTTGACACATTATGTAACACACTGGAGCAAAAGATTCAATTGCTTCCAGGACTCTAAACAGTATGAAAATAGAGCTACTTTTTAAAAAGATTAAGAGATATTTTTTGTTAATTTGTAGAGTAAATTTTTATCCATCTGACCACTTGTATGGAAGTGCCTTATTCAAAGTAGAACTGGGCCACATTATCTTGTTTCAAAATAAATGTCCTTTAATTTTTTTCTGTGAAGGATATAAGGGTGGGATGAGGGGAAGATGAAAAATTGACACCAACCCTTTGAAATGTAAATTGCCTTATAAAAGATTATCAGTGATAACTGTTGATTTGTAGTGTGTAATCGTGCATCATAGAGATGGTTTTTGAAATGCTGATGCACACAAATCTCTAAAATAGGTTTTTATTTCTATAGCCTGTCCAACAGATTTTGTCTTCCCTTCACTTTTCAAGTATTTCAGTGCATGCAAAAATTGGCAATTTATTCAGTATGAAAAATTAATTACTTTGAAAGAATATGTAGGTGATAGATAGGAATGGTTTCTACAGTAAAGAGTAAAAAAGCCTAACATTGTTCTCTAGACTTTGACTTGGAAGCATTCTAAGCAGTAAAACAAGCTTTCTAAAGTTCCTCTAAATTTTTTGAGATTTCAGATTATGCTAGCACTGCAGGGTTTCAGATATAAATTAAAGTGGTTTGAGTGGGAAATGAAGGAAGAAATGTCTTGCAAGAAACTGTTTTCTTTTCAGATGAATGTCAGTCTTCGCAATAACACCACTGTTCATATCAAATGTTAGCAGTATGACCTGGTTTTGTTATTAAAATGTCTTATGATGATAGCAAGAGATGAAATTCTAATAGCAAAAAGTCAGTATTGATTTCCAGGTTATTGAAAATTTAGATGTTTGTTATTTGATTTATATGCATTGTTTAGTCGCACAGTGTTACTTCTGTCTTTGGGATTGTGTGCAGTTTTGGTGTTTGCCTAGACAATTTTTATACGTTCTTCCAACGACCCCAGTGCAATTCTCCAATTGTGTTACAAGAAAATCAGATCTGGGTGAGACTGAGCACTAACATCACAACTTGGTGTAGGCTGGAGGGTTGGTGGGAGCAGTGGAGGTCCCATGGACCACCCAGGACCATTCTGCTGTCCCAGCCATGGTACTCAGGTATCCTGCTATGCAGGACAAGCCTTCTGTGCAGCCAGCTACTTGACAAAAACCCTGTCTGGGCCTCACAATAATGCTGATGCAGAGCCCAAACTCATTCATGGTGAAGTGAAGACTCAGGTGATGTCTGAGGCAAAGTGAAAATTTTCCAGGATAGAAATCCATTTTAATTTAGGTGAAATATACATTTTTGAGTTGAGTTCTGGTTAGAAACCATAGTTATTTAGCCAGACTGTAAGGCCTAAGCTCAATGATGTTAGTTCAGTGAAGGACAGAGATAAAGGGGGGGGACAGAAGACAATAGAGAGTGACAGGGAATGCCATAAGGGCAAGTCAACCTGACCTCTGAATTCTTTCTGATAAAAAGGAACTAGTGGTAAAAGTCACATGAAACCCATAAAAATAAATATGTATGAACCTATTGTGAAACTGTATGCATATATATTTGAGAGAGAGATATAAACAGACCTGAAGTTCTCAGAGGTATGCACGCCTTTTGAGGAGAGCAATCTCTGCATGCGTCCAGCACTGCAATAAACAAACACGCCAGCTTTACAACTTCTACAGAGTTGTGAGGTCTCTTCTTTTCTCCACAAAACAATGTCCTTTCTCTCATCCACTTCAGCCCTTGCAGTCTGCTTTGGAGGAGTTTTATCTCAGAAATATATACAAGCAGGAAGAGAGAAACCTTTCAATTACCTAAGGAGCAAGCGTTAACTGAGTTGTCCTCCAACCAAGCTTCTGGGATTGCACCCTTTAGGTGCCTTCAGAGTCAACAGCAAGCTTGCAGTACTGAGAGTCAGCATGCCTGGGTTTTTCAGAGGCACTGAAGCTGACACTGTTTGCATATTTAACACCTTTGGAAAGAGAGGGAAGAGCCTACATATGATAAACAGACACCAGCTAGTTCATTTGTCAGGTCTGGTGGCAGTAATAGCAGACAGAGATATAGCTTGGTTTGGGCAGGCTGTAACAGTGACAAAGTGGGAGAGGAGGTCACAGCAGAATCAGCTGCACAGCAGGCTCCCACACCATGGTCTGGACCAGACACCATGAAGTGAAGCTCTCTCAGAGCTGGATCCCTGCCTCACAGGGAGATCCTACCATATGAGAAGGGGACTAGTTAGGGTGATATGAGGACAGAGAAGGAAAAGAAAGTGGACAGAGAGGAAACTACCTTTTCCCATGATAGTAGAGCTGATTTGGTCCACACCAGACATGGGATTCTCAGTGACAGAAATAACTTCAGCAATTTCTATTTATCTGCTAAAACAACTCCTCTAAAACCATATTATTGCAAAAATCTACAGCCTGGAAATTTCTCAATGAAATCTGTTGTGGTCCAGAAGCACAACAGATACAAGGGACATACTGAACATTTACAGCAGTACCCTCCTAAAAAATCCTTATTTTCTTACCCAAACTACTGTATTGTGTATTCCTAGTGCTGAACTCTCTAGTTTGAATCTGCAGGAAGCAGATTAAACAGATTCATTTCCATCCTAAAGTGAGGAAATTCTGGTACACTTCGTGCATTTACCTCAAGGTTCCTTTGAGCTAAGGAATATGTAACCAAGTGCTTAACCTGTAAGGGAGTCCTCTTCTGTCTCCTGCTTAGAGGAAGGTACTACTGCTAGTCAGTGGCTACAGAAAACAAGATGGAAGTAGTGCAGAAACTCCCCAGTCTTCCACATATCACCCACAGTAAGCAAAAAAATGAAGAAAAAAGCAACAAAAATTAACACAATTAAAAAAAAAAAAATTCTGCCAAAATTGAGACTTTTTGAATAGGTACTACACATACCTGATGCTTCAAATAATTTGAAATGACTGGGCAAAGTATTTCATATTAAACAAACATTTCTAAGACAAATTCTGACTAAATGTCGATTCTATATTTTTAAAAAAGAGTGATGATTGCATCCACGCTAAGCTTCTGAGTCCATGAAAGTTTCAAGATGGAGAATTTAGTGTAAACTCTTTTTAAAAAGGAAGTATTTTTCGTATCTGCATGTCAGTATGTCACTTTAATCACCTAAACCTCTCTTTTCATATTCTTAAAACTGTCTTCCCATATATTTGAGTCATTTATGCACTATACCACAAAGATTTTGTTAATTAGAAAGAAAAGCCTAGAATTTCTATTATTCCTATGTAATGAATTATAGAGGTTATTCTGCAACACAAAGAATAAATAAACCCATTTCGGATAAACAAATTTTACCTGATTTTTTTCTTGCTTTCTTCTACTGTGATATGACAGATACTTTCACAGAATTTCTGTTACAGAAATTTGGTTTTATTTTCTGTAAGTTCACCTAGCTTTGTTCCACTCACTCAGGCCCAATATTATTGTTACTGGAGGTTTTGGCGATCTCTTTCCCGTAAGGCAAATCTTGCCTCACTCTTGATACCTAGAGGACATCCATTTAGGAAACACAAAAAATAGGTAGACCTGTGTGCTCAGGTCCGGAGGAGGTCCATTAAAATGATCAGAGGGTGAAACCCCCTTACAAAGCTGAGAGTGTTGGAGTTGTTCACCCTAGACAAGAAAAGGCTCTGGGGAAACCTTCTGTGTCTGCCTTTCAGTATATAAAGATGATTTAAATTACGGTGAAAATAAACCTTATACTGATGCATGTAGAGACAGGACAATGAGTAATGATGTTCAGCTGAAAGGGGGTAGATTGAGATTGGATATATTTTTTATTACGAGAATGCTTAGGCACTGAAACAGGTTGCACAGAGAGCAATGTGTGGATGTCCATCCCTGGAAGTGTTCAAGACCAAGTTGGACAGGCCATGGAGCAACCTGGTCTAGTGGTAGGTGTTCCTGTCCACGGCAGAATGTTTGGATGAGATGACCTTTAATGGTCCCTTCCAAGCCAACCTGTTCTGTGATTCTATAACTTCCTGATAGACTTGAATCATACAACAGAATATTTTCCTACAGAGCACTCTGCATGAGGAATCAGGGAGGTAAGAGCCAGGTTTGTGTATCTCCCTTCACACTGTTTTTCTCTGTAGTGCATACCTTCTCTCCCCTGGTGCTTCCAGTCTTCTTGTGTCTCCTCCAATGATCTTTCATTCCAAGGCTGTCTCAGATGTTATTTTTTCTCTGCAATCCTGTTCTTTTACTGATCTTTCATTCCAGCCCTTAGTTCACTGCCTTTTCCTAGTAATCTTGACCACATGCCATACTTCTCCCCCGATCCATTAAGTCTCTGTCCCACAAAGTGCTCAATTCAGATATCCAGCTTGGAGCATGATAAATACTGTGTAATTCAGCCTCTATGAATATATACACTGCTTATATGCTCAAAGTGAGCATACATTTCTGGGTTTGGCAGCCACAGTCAGTCCCATAAAGACTTATACCCATTTTTCATGGAACTACAAACACCTCAGAGGAGTTTCTTCGCTTTTAGTAAACCTAATCTGAAACTCTGAGTTGGTTTTAAAGTTACTTCACCAACCATTCTGCGCATTGCAGACTTATACCTAAGAGCAATGTCTTGAACCAGCGACCTAAGGAGGCTGGATATTGTAGCTTGTCATTCTCACAGAAAGGCTTTCAGGTGCCCAAACCTGCAGCCCAACATGAAGCCAAGAAAAACTCTTTTCTCCTTTTTTGTAAAGACTCTAAATGCAGTAAGTCTACATTAAACCTTCTCACTGCCCTAAGTGATTTTTTTTCATTTATTTAAAACAGTATGTCAAATAACCAACCTAAAATAGGGATTAGATAGTTAATCTGCAGCAATAGTGGTTGTGGTGTGAAGAAAAGCTCATGGCTTATAAACCCTTCACTTTTCTGTTTCGGTAGTAAATTATGGCATCTTAACTGATGATTAAACTGCAGCAGTACTAATTGTGGTATCAAAAAGAGTTCAGAACTTATAAGCCTTTTATTCTGCTGCTTCCATAGCAGACAATGGCATCTTAGCCCACTTCTAAGTGACGCATTAGAAAATAAATGTCACTTTTATTCAGCATTTTTACAATAAACTGATGAATTCTCAAAAAGAAATGCAACCTTAATAGATGTGTAAGTGATCATTATAGTGAAGCCAGCTTGCTAAGAATTTCCACCTAAAGGCATTTTCAACATCAGTTTTTCTCTATTAGCAAATGTTGACTTTTTAATGAGATCACTGCTGCACTCTCTGGTGGTGCTATTTCAGTTTGCCTCTAATTATAAACTCAGTAGGTCACAACACAGCCTGAGGGGAATGCCCTCCCCCCCCCCCTAAAAAATACCCAAACAAAAAACCAACCAAAATCAAAATGAATAAGGAAAATCTGCAGAGAACTAATTTTATCAATAGTCCCATTAAAAAATCAAATACAATCTCAAGGCTGAGAGAGAAACCAGCAGACACAGCTTCACAGTTTCCATTTTATGCTGAAAGAAATACTAATATGTCCTAGATTTATTATATTTAAACTTTGCACCCCTTGGTTTTTCACTTGCAGAAATACTACGCCATCACCTCAAACCTGCAGCACAGGAGTTCCAGTCTTAGGAAAATCCCTATCAGTCTTCCACAGTGAGGAGGAATGAGAACAGATGTATTAGCATTGTAGGCCAGATGGAGATTGTGTTTCTGAAAAGAATTTACCAATTGCTTTCACATACATTGGTTCATGCCAAGGAGCAGGCTCAGATCAAAACAGCCATATTCCTTCTGGATGATGCTGGGGAGTTGATGCTTTCCACAGAATGACCTGGTGCCTTCCAGTGGACATTCAGGTCAGAGGATCAGACTAGTGCTGCTTTGAGACAGCTTCACCACCACCTCCAGAAAATGTCAGCGTGCCAACACCAGTGCCATGGCAACAACCTTGTTAGCTTCTGAGACACTCTGCTTAGGAGCTGAGGTGTAACACGACCACAAACAACTGCAGCTCTGATAGCATAAATACAGCACTCGGAATCTTAAGCAGGTTTTCTATTCCTCTGGGAAGTACTCAGAACTTTTAAAACACAATTCATTAACAGCTTCCTTACAGAAGGAATAGTTCTCCTCACAGTTACACAATTATCAATAACAGTGAAAGTCGGAATGATTACAGGAAATTATCAGTGAACAGCTCAAGAGCACTGTTTTATCTAAACCACCAGGCAAGGGGAGAGGGAAGAAGAGCAGAATAAATTGACTGTAAATATATTTAGACTGTAAATATGAAAAAGATATGTAACTCAAAAAGAGAAACTGAAAGCATCCCGGAAGTTGCTCTTATCACAATTTCTAGCCAGTTCAAATGCGGAGCTTGATCATGTTTTTAACGGGATTACAGAAATAACTGTCTGCAAAACGGACTATATGTTCCAGTAAGTCTTTTTAACTCTTATTTTCTCCTAAGCTTGTCTGAGAGACATGCACTGTGGGTTAGATGGATGCACTGTGACTATCATGAAGGAAAAAGATTTGTTCCCACCTGGATCCTTTTTTATCACTGCCTCAGTAGGTGAGAATCAGCACAGTTCCTTCTCATCAAAGACTCCTTTGAGGCCTGGGAAGGAAGGACAAGACAGTCTAAGCAAGCCTATAGGTCCCACTGTTTCTTACGTAGCTCTTTTCAACGCCTGTCAATACAACAATAGATGCTTATGTTAAAAGCATATCTAGTTTTTATGGAAGATTGGCAACCAAAATCATGGTATTTTAGGATATATACAGAAGATTACATGGTTATTTATCTTAATATAATAAGATACTAATTTTTACGTAAAAACTCTTCAATTTAATGTGGCAAACACCACTGCTGTGCAAGCAGCCAGAAATGTGCTAATCTGCTGATAGTGAGGGTTTACAATGATAGATGTAGCTGTTTGAAATTCAGAATTTCCCACTCTATTCAAAGGGCTGAGAAATGTTTCACAAAAGGGAAAGGCTACACTATTTTCTTATTTGAAATGTACCGATAAGTGAGATAATCATGCTCCTTCACTCTCATTGCAGAATTAATAATGTCCTACTCTGGAGATGGAAGCATCATTTCCCTGGGGTATGGCCAGGCCCAACACTGTCCTGTCCAAAGTCACGGAACAAACTGATGTCATCAGAAACTTCACTGTTTTCCTCGAGTAGACAGCTTTCCACATACTTTACTTCAGTGTGGTTGATTCCTTTTTAGTTCATTTAAAACTCTCTCTGATTACTCACCACCAATCCTTTATCGCAGGTCTTTCTTTAGCAATGTCAGGCATTCAACTCGGCTAGTGCTCCACAGGAAAAAATTCCAGGTCATGTCAGACAGGAGAAGTGTGGCAGGTGGACAATCCTTAAGTAACAAAAACAGAAGGCTGCAAACTTATCATCACTGGGAAATGGTTTGACACAGCAGGACAGAAGCTTCTGAACAAAATACATTTGAAATTATCTTGTACATTCTGTAATCTTTGTCCTGTAAACTCTGGTCATGAAAATGATTTGTACTTGGATTCATCCTGAAGTACAAGTTTCTTTTATTTTAAATGCCTCAAATACGTCTCTCTTCTTTTTTCAAGAAGGGAAATATTCTTTAAAAAAAATTAAAAACTTGTTAGCACTATATGAATGTGATGAGAAGTAAAAAGTCATTTGTAGAAATGCCTTTCAGACTTCATATTTAGACACGAAGCACTTAAATAGAAACTTTCTTACTGGCAAACATGCACACTCTTTGCAAACAGAAACAAAATGAGAAATGGCTCATTGAGCCATTTCTCATCAAAATGAGAAGGGAGAAAAGATGTCTCTTCAGATTTAGCAAATCCAGCACAAACTTCTGCTAATGACACCATCCACTTAATTGAAGCCAGGTCACAGACTGAGGCCGTATTTATCATTTGCACCTGGAAATAAACTGAGAAGATAAGATGCAAACAAAAAATCAGTGGAAATTTTTATCTTATCTCTCAGTACAAATCCAGAAAAATACCAAGTGTCTGTGGTTTCAAGATGCCCACAGATTGTATTATAACAGGCTTGTACTCTTTAGAGTTGCCACAGAGGCAATCCTTTGTTTATCCAGAGAAAAAGCCTCCATACCCACAATAACAAAAAATTGTATATAAAAACACTTTCTTTCATTTTTGACATGAGGTGTCTGAAGAACACAGTTTTCTGTAGAGATAGACTTCCTAGTTATACTAAGATTCATCCCTATTAAGGAGACTATAAAAAATAATTTCAGACTTACTTTTAATTTAACCATTCATAGTTACTGCTTAGATCTCCACTGACATTCTCTCAAAGAAAACTTTTCAAGTTTAAGGACAGAGGGAGAGATTTTTTCCTTCCTCCTTTTCTGCTAAAGAGCCTTTTATGAAATAATCTCCGTTATCATGACAAATACTAGGCACGGGGTGCTGGAGTTATGGAAACTGCTGCAGAGGACTTACTGAAACCAATAGCCTGTTGAGCTGATGAGTATCTAAAACTGATATTAAAATACTCCCTATGGAGAGGCAGAGAGAAATCAGAAAATTGCTGCAGATACTTCTTTCTGAAAAGCACTTGTCAGCTGCAATAATGGTTGCTTCATGCAATGTCCATCAGTGACAACACATATTTTTATCTAGGTTTCTTTCAAAGATGGCAGTATAAAATAATACCAATATTTTATAGATTTATCAGAGCTGTGGTGCCCCCTATACATGTGGTGCCCCCTATACATGCCTAAACCTAAAGTCAAAAGATCTGCCAGGTACCTCAGTCAAGTTTGTTACTTTCTCCTACATTGTGTTTTGCACTATTTAAGATTGTTTCCCTTCCAACTACATCTCACCTACACCTCAACATTAAATGAAATTTTTCAACTTTTGTGCCAAAACTGATGCAAAAATTTAGCCAACACACTAAAAAAAGTAACCCTCTGAGCCTATGGGAAAGCTTGGTCAAGGCTGAGCAAAATAAAAATAGGAAATCATGGTTACAATAGAAGCAGAATTTTGTGTCAAAAGGAGATCTGGAAAATAATTAGCTGACTAAGACAGAGGAAAAGAAGGATATATAAGTGGTTTGAAATTCAGCTGCCAGATATGAAAGGTGGGAAACAAGAAATGAACAGAACATGATGCTCACTCACTGGACAAGAAGCTCAGGGAATAATTCCTCCAAAGAGAGATTTGTAGGTTCTAACAAGGGCACCTGGGAGTCCTTGGTGCTAGTGAAAGTTTTGACACAGAGATCAGAAGCATCTGAAGTTTGATGCCTGGAGGCCTGGAGTTCCTCTTGAGAGTGCCTGTTTTTACAGTAATGAAATTACATTGTTGGAGCAGAGATCAGACATCTTCCTGCACTTCTAAAGCCCAAAGACATTTGCCAAGACCTCAAGCAGTTTTCTCTAGGCTGTTTAGCAGGAATGCAACAGACCATGGTGCTGGATCTCAACCCCATTTGGATGCCATTTTATAATGAAAATCATCTAAGTAGTTATTAAAACTGGGGGGAAAAGGAATTTAAATACTGTTATAATTTGCTCCAGTAAAGGCAAGCTGTAACTTCAAGTATGTGTCTGACAAAATACATTGTGCAGCACATTGGTTTTTAAAATTCTCCAACTCTGACATATTTATAATTAAAGGAAAGTTTATAAATTTCAACAACTTCAGTCCAAAATAAGATTTCCATTTCAGAGAGATGGAAGTACCTGTGTCCCTAAAATAAAATAAAATAAAAAGTAAAATAATGCTCTTCAGTTTCAATTATAATAGTAATGAAACAAAATAACACTGGTTGAGTTATTTGGCAGAGTTGTCTATACTTTCCAAACATTTTAAAAAATAACAAAATCATAAATGGGTGAGGAAGAGTGAAGCAAAGCAAAAGAAGATAAAAGGCTGTGTCATTTGCAGGTGTCCAATGTCTGCAGTTAGGGTATTTAAAAAAGGGTAACTAACACCAGAAGGGGGAGGGGAGAGAAAAAGGAAAATAAGATATGTCAAACAGGGTCACAGACACTGAGCTCGGAGATGAAGGGGCAGGAGGATGTGTCCCATGTCAGAGCAGGTGTACACTCTTCAACCCATGGAGATGAGCCCATGCTGTAGCAGTACATGAAGGAATTGAATTCTGGAGTGAATTCTGTGTGAAGAACCCATGCTAGAGAAGGGAATGATGTCAGAAGGAAGCCGTGGCTCTGCTACAGACATTACAACCCTAATACAGACATTACAACCCTAATTCCCCATCGCCCTGCGCTGCAGAAAAGCGGTTGAGGAGTGAAGCTGAGCCTGGTGCTGGGGATGGGGAAAGAGGTTGTTTTAATTTTTGTCTTTGTATCCCACCATCCCACCCTAACTTTAATTGGCAATGAATTAAATTAATTTAGTGGAGGTTGAAAATGTTTGGATGGAGCCAGTATTGGTTCCTGAGCTTTCCCACTCTCCCCGTGCCGTGGTGAGGCGGTGAGAGAATGGCGCGGCTGTGCTCACCACGGTGAGCGGCTAGCCCACCACGGTGACTCACTGAAGGTCACACAACAATTCACACGAGCAAAGCCAAGAACAAAAACTGTCTCTCTGCTTTCCCAGCCCAGTTCATGCTCCTGTCAGCCAGGTCTCCAGCCTCCCCCATAGCTGCAGGAGAACAGGTCGGCTCATACAGAGTTCCAGAGGAAACAGTGACAAGGCACACGGAGCAGCCAAGGAGAGCACTGAGGCTGTGACTAATCCCTGATTTCAAAGGAAGAATTGTATTGGCATAGTACCACTGGGGCTTAAGAGACCTCGCAGTTATTTCAGTAAGTACTTTGGCTCTGGCCACACCAATAACATTTCATGCAAATAGCATCTGCAGAGTGTCAAGGCATGTCAGTATCATATTACATTATTTTTACGCTCAGATTTGTTGTCTGCAGTTTGCTGTAAACACCCAGTTGTTGTAGAAAGCAAACCTTGCATAAAAGAGTAGGGAAATTTTTTTTTTTTTAATTCAAATTTTCACATATCTTCTAAACCATTGCCATTCTCTGACTTAAGATACAGAAATTTTCAATTTTTATGACAAAAAGCTGAAAAGTATATTCAGTCTGAATCAGAAGAGACAGAAAACTAACCACAAAATATATTGACAAACAAATTTATGTAGTGATACATAGATATATTTAGAGTTACTCTAGTGGAATTTCACCAATATACCTACAGCAAGTATTTCTGTGGCAGAAACCCTCACATTTATCCTGGATTTTGGAACTATTCCAATTTATATTGAAAATGTTGCTTTCATTCTAGAAGAAAACACAGGGGTTTTTTTTAACTCTTCTCTAGCCATTAGCCATTCTAGTTGTGTCTGTTCTGATTCAATACATTGTCAACAACCTCCACAAAATGCCCTGTCGCCATCTGTCTATACGGATACACACAGGGCTTCCAAAGGAGCCTGTAAATATCACAATGGCATGGACAGGTCTTCCAGTGTAGGGTAATCTTTTGGCTTTTTTGATCTGTAAAAGTGACGCAAAAGGACAAAACAAGCATGAATCTACCATGGAACTCAGCTGCAAATGGTCAACAACCACATCAATTGTCTAATTTTTTTCACATTTCTGTGCAAGAAGAGACAAACCCACTTACTCTGCTAAGCAAGTTGTCAGTCACTCTTTATGATTGCCACATAATTTCAGGATTTGTTTGTTTAAGCATTTGTGCCCTACTATTAGGGCACAAATGCTTAAACATCTTTTCAAGGTGCACAGGTGGTACCAACTTATCCCATGACAGACAATAATATTAAAAAATTACAATTTTCTATTAAAATTACACATTTATGGCAAAAAGCCAAAGTGTTCAAGTGTTGCAATGAAAGTAACACATAAGAAAAATAGAAATTTTGCACTTTCTTTTCCACAAATAAAAACAACCACTTAAGTTTTTAGACAGGTGTTTACATAACAGGCACCTGCAGTGCAAGGTTATTAAAAGCAATGAGATGCTGTGGTCTCCCTCATACTGTGAGGAAACATCGGCAGAAACTTTAGAGATATTAGAGTATTTCTGTGGGTGAGTACTGGGATATGCAATCAGGACAAATGATCTCTCTCACAATTTAAATATTTTAAGATGCATTCTCAGCAGATTAATAACAAAAGTAATCTTAAAGCTTTGATCTGGTTAGAATCCTCAGGCTATAGGCTTTGATTTTGTACCTCTATATAAGAGCTATGAATTAGAGGAGTCCATAGAAAAGTGGAAACAAAATCAAAAGAAATTTGGCTATGATGAGCTTCTGCTGAGTTTACAAAAGAGAATGCATAGCCAAGACTTAGATAAGAGAATAATGTTGGAGTATATGCTAATGTGCTGAAAAAGATCTAAATTAAATAGTGATGAAGTTTTTACAGTAAAAGCGTAAGGAGAGCCATCAAAACTGAACCTTGCAAGTAATCCAGTTATGATAATGTCATCTGATTTTGAATTTAAACAAAACAATATCAACTGCCCAAACACCTCTAGCAAAAAAAAAAAAAAAAAAAAAAAAAAAGAAGAAAAATAAAATTGCTCCTTTCTATTTCATTCATAGAAGTTCCTACAAGGTGAGTTTTCACCTTCCTATTCACAGGTGAAAAGAGGGGAGGGGGGGAAGCTTTCAAAATTTCTGTCTTTTTTCTTTTGAGTAAAATATAAATTGCATGGTGACACATAAAACAAAGGACAAGTTTTTCAATCTGTCTCTTCTGTTCTATCAAATTATACTGTGAATTCAGATGTGACTCTATCCCCAAATTCAGCTATAATATAAAAGCCCTCTGGTCATTATTTGAAAGCCAAGCAATATCTAGGTTTGAGAGATGCTGGTGATCCAATAAAGCTATAGAGCAGTGGTTTTACTTGCATTGAAAAGCACTCCACAAGCCAGCTGGCCCTGCTCACCTCAGTGTGGAGTGGAAACACATATTTGGAAAAAGAAAGTTTTGCATCCTCAGTGAAAGCATGCTCAAATGAAATAAACACCAGCTATCTGAGTATTTAGAAAAGCTTATAGAAAAATCAATTGATCAATATTAAAAAGGGGTAAAGAAAGAGATTCTGGTCTCTCTTGTTTGAAGCTTTTGCCTCAAAAATTATTCCAGCTGTTGAATGCAACAAACTGCCGAACCCTGTTTCCCTAAGCACAAAGTAATTTCACAGCTTACCTGTTGCATGATGCTTTATCAGGTCACAGGGTCCTTTTTCAGTACCTTCTCTTTCAGCTGTTGGGATCAGCAAGGCTGCCCTCAAAGGGTCCTTCTTGCTCCTGCCATGGTGGTGACTGACCACACACTGTGACCTTCTGTACCATTCACGGTCTTCTTCCCTGTGCTTGTGTCCCTGTGAGAGTGGGAGGGAGGGTGAGAGGCACAGGACCTGTGAGCTTATCTCGCATCTCACTCACTCACTCACTCACTCACTCACTCACTCACTCACTCACTCACTCACTCACTCACTCACTCACTCTCCACTTCCAGGTGAGTCACTGTCCTGTCCCTCCCAATTGCGCAGATATAAAGTCAGTAAAGCAGAAGATGAAGAAGAAAATAATCATTTGTGCACAAGGCTGAGAGCATAAGAGGAAATATTAATACAATCTTCCAAGGCATAAAGCAACCACTTTTAGACACAGTCAGCTCTTGCTGCTAGGAGGAACTGGGAAAAAAGCAGAGAGGAAATTTGGTGCTTACAGGAGGGATATCTGATAGGAAAACAGCTTATTGAAGAGATTGGCTATAGAAACATTTGCATGACAGACAGCCTGGAGTGCCATTTTCCTTTTGATTCCCTTTCTTCTGCACACCTGGATGGAAAAATAATGTACAGCTTGTTGCCTTTATGTTCCCAAGAGATGATGTCTATTTGTCTTTTAACCCAGCTACAACAAAGAAGCCCTTCAGGAATAAATTTTTTTGTTCCCTTTTTCTGTGTTTGCAGATTAATTTAGTATTTTAAATGTCAAAAGCATATAAGATTTTTAATAATTTCAGATATACAAAAGAACAGATAATTTAATTAAAAAACTTTTCCTTTTTCTTTGGAATTAAACTTTAACTTGCCTTTTGGTAATTCTGCATTTCTGTCCTTTCACTGAAGGAAGGTCAGTCAGAAAGGCGTTGTGACACTGAATATCAACACTATATTGAAAGAGGCAGGTTTTTTTCCTTTTTATCACCCTTCTTATGTCAAGTGTCCTCAGTGATTTTAGTGGAGCTTCTTAATGAATGGAAATTCATTTAGGGGGCAAGGAGTGTGAGCTACGCAGAACCTGGCAGTGAGCAGTTATTTAAAGCTAAGTGTTGGTTTGAGGTCCAGAGGCCAGTCTGCCATTCATCCCAAATTGAGCTAATCAAGCAGAAACACTTCATAAGTTTTAGCAAAAAAGTAATCAAGATTGACAGGTGAAATAAATTATCTTTTTTGTATCAAAAAAGTCAGTTAGTTCTTGACTATCTCAACAAGTAAACCTTTTGTTAATTATATTCTGGATTTCACTGAGTTTTGTGATTTCTCTCTTCACTTAAATGTGCTTGGCATGAAGTCAAATCCTGTCAGTATTGAGCAAGGTGGAGCACCATTACCTTTCAAAGGAGATACAGACAACTTTGTGATGGAAAAACTGTTAACATAACAGTGCTTAATGACACTGTTTCAATAAGTCGTGCAGACTTGTTTTTCTGCTTTTAATGATCATGGGTTTCACTTCTCACAGTAATTCACAAATGCATTTCTCCGTGACTCCAAACAATTTTCTGTGATTAGAAAATAGAAAAACATATTTTTTTCATCACTGTGGATACAGTTTTTCCAGCATGAGAAAAAAAATTACTAATGTTATAAGATTGGTCCCTTCTAACTTTTCATGTAGCTTTGCTTTTTTCTTAATTGCCTGGTGTTACTGTCATTTGAAGGAGTAGTGGATATTCAGAACACATCTCAGTTTCATGTCTCATCACAAATCTTCATTATAAAGTGGGATGGTGGCCTGCCACTGTTATGCTGAACACAATTTGGAGATGATCACAGATGGTCATGGAATCTGTACATGCAAATGAGGAATGAATATCGTGGTCTGTATCTTAAAGTGTACTTTGAAGTATTATGTATTGTTTTGGAAAGATACTTTGGAAAAGACATCTGGAGCACAGAGTTCTTCAGGTACAAATATTAACAAATATTAACAAAAAAACAGCTTGGTATTTTAGTTCAGGACCCTTAGTTCTGACAGGACTGAAGGCAATATAATATAAAAGTGTTAGTCAGAGCTGTGGTTTAACCTGGCAGGGCAATAAGCACCACACAAATGTTTGCTCACAGGGGGAGAATTGCGGGGGGAAAGAAAGTAGAACTACCCAGCATTATGTCATATGGTGTGGAATATCCCTTTGGCCAGCTGGGGTCAGCTGTCACAGCTGTGTTTCTTTCTCAGGTTATTGGGCACGTCCTGGCTCCCTACTGGCAGAGCAGGAGGAACTGCAAAGTCACTGATTTACTGTAAGCACTGCTCAGCAACCACTGAAACATCGCTGTGTTAGCAATGTTATTCTCCTACTAAATCCCAAACACTGAGCTATGCCAGCTACTAAGAAGGAAATTAACTCTACCCCATCTGAAAGCAGGACACCAACATAAGAATTATGATGTACAAGCACCTACAGAAGAATCCCATATTATTTTAAAGAGAGTGCAATACATGCAATGCTCCCTTGAAATTACATTGCCAAATAATATGCCACATTTCTTGTAAATGTGTCTCAGTTCACAAATTTTTAGGCAAAAATGCTTAATTTTGAATAATTATTAATACCATTCTGCTTATTCTTATTATATGGCGAGCGGTGCACAGAAGAACTGAAAAGAAATTGAAAAAAGTCGTAGGCTCAAAGGAATAACTACTGTATTAAAGGGAATTTAATGAAGAGACTGAGAAATGGGCAGAGAAAGACAGCTTCAACAACTTGGCTCCCCATGCAAAATCCACACTATCATATATTTTCAGAGAGCAGTTTGTCTAACCAGCCTCTGTACAAAAGGTCAAAAGCACCTAAAATTATAAAGTGTCTCCTGGTATAAAATATAATTGTTTCTTTGCAGAATGTGTTGATCTCTTCCCATCCTTCTCTGTGGAGAACTTAAGAAATCATCACTGTTCCCTCATAAGACACATTTTATGCTTGGGGCAGCATTGTCCAAGTACATTCTCCTTGTTTCTCTCTTTGTGACTCCCTGCACTGTTCTTTCTTTCTCTCTTCAAAAAGGAGCACATCCTCCAGTACAGTGGCTAGCTCCTCAAAAAACACCACTGTTATATCCCCTAATTCTTTAAACCCTCACCAGTAAAATATCGAAAAAGAGTGTTTGTCTTTTTAAGGCTGTCATTCATGTCATTTTTTGAATGCTTGACTGCCTTTTAAACATTTTCTGATCAGTGACTGAAATCACTAATGGCAATACCTGTTTACCCAATTTCTGGGAGAGACCACCAAAAGCACCTCAAAATGTGACAATCAGAGAATGACTGATTTCTAAGTCATTATGTTTTAAGTAACTGTAAAGAGTGTCTTGCAGAGTACTCTAAGTCTTGGTATGAAGTCAACACAAGCCAAATCTTGCTTCACTTTCTTCCTCAGTAAGCCAGCTTCTTTGACAAAGAAGAAAATAATATTAAACTGACTATCAGATCTTAAAAATATTCCTGCTGAATTATTAATTCTGTTAACTTTTTTAATTGGCTGATTGAATTTATTTATCACAATATTTACACTTCAAGTTTTTAAAAATTGCATTATCTTTATTACAGATCTTTCCAAGGATCAGAGTTAGGTTGATCAGCCAATACTTTTCTAGTTCATCTCTCCTAAAAGAAAAATGCCATGTCATGGTTTTCATGAAACTGACTAGGTAACTAATCTTAGTTACCTAATCAATGACATAAAACAATAGATCGTCCACAGGTAGTGGCCTTCTTTTGCCATCATTGAGCAGCAAAAAAATGCTGGAGGATTGCAATTTTTTGTTGATGGCAGTTATTTTACTGCTAATAGATAATATATTTATATGATTATGCAATGGAATTGTTTGTTCATCTGAGTTATCATAGCCATTAAAACTTAGACAGTGTATTCAAGCCTTGAAAAGAGGAAATAAACTCATTCATTTATGTTTAGCTACACAAACATATAGGACAGTAAACAGAAGAGACCAGACTGATGAGCCATGAACTGTGTCCTTCAGCCTCCTGCTCAGCAGGTTACAGTGGACAAATTTCATGCCTCCTGCAAAAGTGCTAGGGAAGGACCTTCATCTCTGATCCTGTGCTGCTCTGCTGCTTTCCTGCTTTGGCTTGCATGTGGATCCCATGCCCCCCATGCTCCTTTGCACTCTGAGGGGCAGCTGCTGCTCTGTTTGCCTCTGGCTTTGCCAGCTGCAGCATTCAGCCGAGGACGTGCAGAGCACCACGGCTGTCAGTGCGTTACACGTCGGGGGGCTGGTAAAGAAGCAAGTAGCAGCCTTGCTCAAAACCTTGTAATAAATCCAGGAAGGCAGATTATGACAATGCAGAAATAAATTTATTTTAGATGAAGATAACAAGTCCTCAATATATTGCCGTGTTCTAAATTTACATATGAGGATAAACAGTGAAGGTTTATTGACAAATGAAAACACCTCAGTTTAGTGATAAAAAGAGATGAAGTCAAGGAGAAAGCCTCTCATTCACCTAAAAAAAAAAAAAAAAGGTGCGGTTCTGGAAATATAATCCTCTAAAGTCAGATAAGAAGCAATCTAATGTAACTGTCCAAGTCATTACATACCTCTGCAAGGAGACACAAAGAGAAAAAAGCACAGTTAAGCCACAGGTCAGAGGAGGTCCAACTACCTTCATCTAACTGAGGGCAAAGACTTATTGAGAGACAGACATAGTGAGAATAATTGGAGTAAATTTGGACCATTTAAATAAAGAAAGGAGCAAGAATGTATGCAATGGGAGTAAATGATTGGGACAAGACAAAGTCATGTATATCACAAACCAGATAAAAATAATTTATTTCTTACAGTTTGATAGAAATCTGGGACAAGAAGTCGCAGGACAAACACATACATCAAACAAATTAAGAAAAAAATAAAAATAAAACCCCACAGACTTGGTGAGACTCAGAAAGGCTTAACAATGTACCTAATGAGAACATACATATGTTAATGAAAAAAAAACAAACAGATTTGAACTTGCTATTTTTCAAGGAAAGTTATTACTCCAGTAATTACCCATTGAGTAATCTCTGGAAATTTTCCCTAAAACACTGATAGTAGCTACTATGATAGAAAGACTAGACTGCATAAATTATTCATCTAGTCCAGAACGGCAATTGCATTCCACTGTAAGAGTAATCTTATTTTTGTTTTTTTTGTTTGTAGTTGCATGCTGCTCTGTTTTTTTTCTGAACATCACCACTCTCAAATATATTTTTCTATTACTTCCTTTTTGTTTTTAATTGGATTTGGTATCATGCCATGTTCCAATCTTCCAAAAAAACCCAAACCAAAACCACAACAGCTGGTAAACTCTGTTTAAAACAGTTTGGAATTACATGGAAACATATAGGGATGTAGCAAAGCCAAAGGCTGTACTTTTGTCCACTGCATGTCTGCAAAGTTGAAATGTACTAAAGCTGACAATTTAAAAAAAAAAAAAAAAGAAAACAAAGGACAATAAGGCAACATTAAACAGAGACACAAATGAAAAAAACCTATATATGGGCTATATAATGTGGCAGCAGATGAACGAGAATTCTTCTTCCTGGTCACAGAAAACTTAAAACTGTTCTGCATTTTTTTTTTTTTTTTTTTGACATGTCAGTGTTTTTTCTTAGATAAAAATGAATCAAAAACTGAAAACAAAAATTAAAAAAACAGTTTCGTCACTTACCCCAGATGTTCCTTCACATTGATTCATCTGATTGCTCTGTCAACCCACAGTGTCCTGGAGGAGGAATATTTTCGCCACTAGACTTTTGTGGTATAGGTAACCCTTGATATTCCTTTTTGAAGGTGTTTCTGTGTGTCAGTATAATACTTCACTTGCAAGGTGGGTCAGGATGGGACCCTCTGGTATGTGCCTTATCCACATTGGAGACCGTGTTGGTCTCTAGCAGGTGTCTGCCCATGGCAAATGGTGTGGGTTGCCTTTTAAATAATCTTTAATGTTCCTTCCAACTCAAACAATTCTATGATTTTATGAAATTCAAAAATACATGGAAAATTACAAATTTCTATGTATGTGTTTAACTGCAGAGGTAAAGTGTGAACGTATTATTTCTTTGCCCATAATTAATACCAAAAGGGACTATCATTCATCCATTCTCATTCTAGTCAGTGCTTTGTGAAAAGGAGCTACAGTCCCAAACTCCTTGTCTGCTGCTTCCTGCTGGCCCTTGTCAAAATAAGCATGGGCCAGGACAGGGCGGCTTCCTCAGGTCCAAGGCTGTTACTGTCTATCTATACATTCTTGTTCATATGTTCTTATAGGTTCCCAAAATACAGATTCTGGCCAAGCCCACCATCTATCTAGCACTCCATTATTTTTCCACCAAAGAGGTTTTTTTACTCCCTAAAGTGAATGGTACTTGCTGTAGATTTCCACAGATGTTATCCCTTTGCACTGCAGTAAAGAGAGCAGCGAAAGCAGAGAGAAGACTTTTGTAGCCAGTCCCTTCCTCCGGAGCTTTATTTGAAGGACATAAAAAGGACAAGAAAGACACAGTGTCAGAAAACTCTCAAGAGGTGGGACAGAGTAGGAGCCTGAAATGTTGTGACTCCTACACAGACTCCCGGCTCAATCCCACTAACACTGGATGGGTGGAGAGAACGGGCCAGAAAACTCAGCTGTTTTAAAGCCCAGCCATTTTCCCTGCTGAGGCATTGCTACCTTGAAGCACTGTGCTGAGAAAGATGCCAACCAGGCAGGAGTTTTCCACATTCATTTAACAAATGCTTTTTGTGTTACTTGCAATTCTGCTGCCAGAGGTTAATCAAGGAAAGCAGGAACAGAACTTGCTATCAGCATCACTCCATCACCTTCCCCTGCCCACCTTCCAGCTGCATGTCACCAGGTATCATATCCTGATGTATTTCCTTTTCCCAACTGAGAATTGATTACTGATACAAGATGAAACATCTAGTAACTGCACTGTAGATTCTAAATTGCTTTCTTGAAGAAGCAGCATTATGGGTAAATTGTTTTTCAGGAAAAAAAATAACTTTAGGAGGTCAGGGATAACTTTTTACTCAAAAGGCAAGTAGCCAGTACCTGCTGTGACTTCAGGCTGAAATCTCTGCAGCCCTTGAGCTGATGAATGTGTTAAAGATAGACAGCAGTGCAAGAAAAGCGTCTCTGAATATCAGTCAAAAATTATGACCTGAAAGAAATCTTTGGTCTTGAAGCCAAGAAAATAAACTTAAAATTAATCTCTTTATTTTCCTTTCAGTAGGAGTATAAAAAAATACAGATGATCCGTTTTCACTGAGGGTCTAAGACATTACATTGATACACCTTTTCAGCTGTAAAAATACTTCCATATGGCTTTAGTTACATGCCATGGGTACAAAATAAAAACACTTGAACACTACAAGAGCAATAACCAAGAAAAGCATTCAGATTGTATCAGCCATTTCACCCAGGAGCAGCCATAATTCCTCCACCACCACTTTACAACTTGCCTTTGCTGACTCCTGAAGTTGTGACTTTGATTTCTCTCAATTACTAGAACTTCTTAGCAGCAATTTCCAAAATGTAGGTGTTTCCTGCCAGTCCAGGCCAGGTTCTAAGCATGTCATGAGTCTAACCTATTGAGTCAACATGCTTATGTGTACCGAATTATGGAATTTTTTTGATTATAAGGGACCTTAAAGATCACCTAGTTCAAACCCCCTTACCATTTACTGAGCTGTGGTTTTCTCAGGTTTTCTCTGCTATTCCTAGAATTAAGGACATTCCCATTAGGACTACATTATAAATTTGAGACTACCAAATATGCCTTTTGATTACTGAAATAGCTACCAGGAAATTAATACCTTTCCCTATAACCCATGTTAGATGTTTCTAGTTTGTGTTAGTGGCTGACATCAACCAGAAACATCTCACTCTTGGCTCTTTTACTATTCTTTCACTGAAGGTACTTGTTAACGCTTCCAAATATCTCCAACCCCCCCGCCCAAAAAAAAAATAAAAATTGTAAAGTTGTTTTACTTTAAAAGAAATAATTCTGCTTTTGAATGATACATCCTGCTTTTGTCATTGTTTTAATTACTCTGCATAATCTTATATTAGATGATCCAGCCCTGGGAAACAAAGTAAAGAGGAAGTTTCTACTGAAAAAAAAAAAAAAAAGTGAAGGAAAGAATTTTTCTGAAGGGATTTACAGCTGTAAAAATAGAAGGCATTTCTACCATCAGTGAAGCATGAAAAATGTTTTTGTCTCCTTTTTCTACAGCAGATATTATTCTTGTGCCCCTGAGCAGTTACTGCTAGAAGAAGGACATTCAAGAATATAACCCCATGCATATACTCTTGCACCATGTAAAGTTATTATGGATCTTGCAAAAAGCCTAAGTCACTTCATGTGACTCTGTTTCTAATCTGAGTGTGATTTCAGCAGAAAGAAAATAAAAGTAGACAGAATATTAATAAACAGGTCTTCAGTATCTCAAGATCACCCTAACAAATGATTAGTACAGTCTGAAAACTGTTTCCTTCAGGTGAATACCAGCATTCAGTTTAGTTAATAAAGTTCAGTTGCAAGTCAAACGATTCCAGACATAACCAAACATAGAATCATGCAATTATTTGGGTTGTAAGGGACTTTAAAGACTTTAGTGCCAATCCCACATGCAATATGTGAGGATGCCAGTTCATGAAATTGCATGTCGGAGCTCAGGATTGAACGTACATTTTTTGTGTTGAGCGGTGAGGAGTTCTACATGCATAAATATCCAGACTTCTCTTTAAGGAGGTCTACACTACTCATGGTTCCTCCTTACAACCATACCTAACACAGATTGTGACCTTCTAAGCATCTCTAATAGTCTCCCCATTGGTGTCAGTCATTTCAGAATAGATCAGGGTACCTAAGAGTTTTCCTGCTCAGCCTGTGCCTGCTGTTTGCTTGATTCTCACTGGACTGGTTAAGCTGATCAGTGAGACTTTAATCCATTCATGAATGTGCTAGTTATATTTCTATTCCCATTAGGAAGGGGATGTACGTTGGAGAAATTTTCCAAGTACAAAACAATCCTGAACCAGAGAAGTATAGGTCCCTTATCAACTTAAAGCAAGCATAATAATTAAAAATTTCAAAATGGATAAAGGGCTTAGAACTGAATTTTAAATTAGTTCTGATAACACGAACACTTATTAAGATTTTAAATAGCTTTTTTTTATTATTGTGTAACTTTTTGAAGGTCAATCAGCAACCTGCTTTCAGAGCATTTGAAAACTGTAAAAAATTACTTTTTCTCTAAAATAATTATTTAATCTGTCAACCAAACAACTGTTATCATGAGTATCATGACAGTCCCAATCAATTGCAGCTGACATCAGTTTTACTCAGAGAGCGTTAGTATCTACTTCATAGCTTATTTTATTCAGAGAACATGAGAAAAGACCTTCTGGGTTTGTTTTCCAGTCACTCCAATAGCAGCCATCTCATGCTGGTGTGCTGTGCATCACAATTACAGGGTAATTCTCATTTTATCTCACAGAGTTCCACCGAAGAAGATAAGAGTTGTACATAGGAAGTATGCTGGGACTACAGCATCAAATAAAGTAGATTCAGCTGAAAGGAGACTATGTGGAAAGGGGAAGAGGATCACTTGCTTTTAACAGATAATCTTTCCATATTGCTCTGCTGAAGATACATGAGCTACAGAAAACTTCAACACTTCAGGCATGACACCCTCAGCTGTCACATGTAGTTCTTTACAACACAGTGTTGGTACCCATCTCAGTACTTTGCCTCACTTTCTCAATTTGTTTCTCAAATATAAATCAGATGCAATTAGCATTAAAATCTAGAGCCACTGAGAATCAAGGAAAGAACTCCAAGTTTAGTGGACTATGTGCCTGTAAGGCATACCTTATTTTGTTCACACGACTCTTATCCCTCATTTTGGAGTCCTGGAGGATACACTAAACACTATATTGTGTTGTGGTAAAGTGAAGCTTTATCCATGTGTAAAACAACCTAAGTTTCCTATGCCTTCACACTTGACACTTGTAGGCACCAATTTTTATCAGCAAACTCAAGATTTAGCACCAGTAGAATTCATATGTCCTTATATTTTAAGAATATCTGAATTAGGAGTCAGGACAAATCTACTCCCACTCTTTCCTTCAATGGTGTTTATGCTGCTTTCCTGTCTAAAAGCAGATGTTGTCAACAACAGTTGTATCAAAGACCTTTTTGAGTACAATATTTACAAGCTATTCCCTTTTTTGTTTTGTAAGCACCTTCTCTTGTACATATTAATTACTTCAGGCCTCTGCCAACATATGTTAATATCCTAGCACAGCCTCTTTCATGGGAAATGTCAAAGATTAAATTCAAATGAAGGATGACATTTCCGTTGGCATATATCGTGTCTTTATCCTCTAGAAACTTCAGCTGAGGAAAACCATAATATTTAAAGAAAAAAATGTTCACTTTTTTCATAAAATTCCTGGGTGACTGAATTATCTTTACAACGCAAAAAACCTAAACAATTCTGATATGATGAAAAATATCAGAAGTGAAAGTTAACTCTGGCTTTACTTGCCAGGCGCCAACAGAGCACAACCAGAAAAATAATAAAACATATCTCACACTTCTACCCTTTGTTTTCCTGATTATGGGCTTGGGCAGAGCACATCAGAAAGCACTTGTGCTCCTCCTAGACAATGTTGACTGCTTTAGACTAAATTGCTCTTGTTGGCAGTTTTATACACACGTGCCAGGAGGCAGTAAGGGCAGGCTGTTCTGCCTTCAGGGAAGGAGAACCGTTGCTGACATCCCAGGGGTGGCAGAGGCAGCAGACCACAGATGACAGCCCAAATCCAAATGAGGATAACAGCGTGGGGCTGGGATAGCGACAGGGGTGAGTGAGGGACTTGTGTCTGCCAAACCAGCCCTGGCCATGAAGCAGCTCCAGGATAAATACAGGTAGCCAGAGTAAAGTCAGCCAGAGTCAAGGCAGGATGAGGATAGACACAGCATCCCTGTGATGTAACTCGGGCAGAGAGCAAGGGCAGGGCCTGTGCTCAGAGGCAGATCCTGTTAGGAGAACAGGGGAGGTGCCTGGGCAGTGCTTCTCACGGCTGCACAATCACTGTGTGAGATGGATCCTTCGCCAGGGGCTGAACCTCCGGTAGCAGGGAGAGGCTGCTGATACGTTCATGTCTGGCATGACAGCCAGGGAGAAGCCACGTGGAAAACTTTTGGAGGGCAGAAGAGAGTTAAGAAATAAAGACGATTGTTCACAGACTTGAGTTTGCTATATGAAGCAGCTCCATGGAAAACATTTTAGTGATCTTCGAGTTGAAGATCACTGATAAGCACTAATCTCATGAGGGTTTTCTATTGAATATTTTTTCTTGTGTTCTTCTCCATGGGCATGTTATAGCTGTACTGCGCGAGGGCGTACGTGGCCCTGAGGTCCGGCTAGCTTATGGGAGAAGGCGGCCGACGCCTCCGCGCATCTGAGAACCAGCCCCCCTTGGCGTCCTGGCCTCAGGCTGGGCTGGGTTGCGGACGTGGTTGAATGCGCGCCTATGAGCCGAGGAAGGAGGCGACCACTCGCTGGGGTGGAAAACGTCGGTTTATTGAAGGTGAACGCAACCAACAGGTGGAAGAGACCCCAACAAATGGCAAAGAACATGGGGAGGGACAAGGTTTTAAAGGAGAGGGGTGGAGAAAGGAGGGGTGCCCAGCTAGCCAATAACCAAACAATATGGGAGGCACAGAACTTAATAGACATATAGGAATAACCAATAAATACAAAGTAAAGGAGGGGCCCTGGGACCACAGCCAACCACAACCCCCAGAGGGAAGAAGCCTCTAGAACAGAGGGAGGAGTGGGGTTGATTGACTGGGCCCAGGGAGGAGAAAAACTTGACTTATAAGGATAAGAAATATCAGTCTCTGGACCAGACCGCGGATCAACATAAAGAAAACTAAAAGTATAAACAAGCTTAGAACAATTTTTGAAACTGATTCTAAAATAGAACTGGCCCACCCGCTAAGGCCCCAACCCTTGAAAATGTCCCCCAGCCAGTCCGAAGTCTCCTTCTTGACCTGATGGACGAGGTCCTGGAGCTTCTTGATGGAATGCCTGGCGTCCTCGGCTCGGGAGGACAGGTTCAAGCAGCAGAGGCCCTCAAACTCCTCGCAATGATGGTGATGGAGCAGCAATAGAAAATCTATTGCTGCCCTGTTCTGGAGTGTCGCCTTCCTTGTAATTTCCTCGTCTGTGAGGAGGTCGTAAAGAGCGGCTGAAGTAAAATTTGCTTGTTTAGCCACCCAACACTCTAGGCGGCCCAATTCACCTAGAGCCTTCGCCACCGATACCCAAGGCAATAGAATAGTAAAGGCGACGGACTTTGAATGGGACCAATGAGTAATTTCGTCGTCACAATCTTCTGTGAGATCCTTAAGATCTCTTTTGGCTCTGCCCAATTCATCTGTGACATTATTCCTTTTCCAATTAACAATTTGGGTCATGTTGGGGGTAAACAGCGACAGCCGGCCAAAGGTACACGGCCCTCCGACCAGGCCAGAGGGGATGCCTGCCCACGCTCGGTCTCCGCAAATTAAAAACACACCCCGAGGAAGGGAGTAAGGGGTCCGGCCAGTAGTGGTGGGGCCAAGGATTTTCAAAACCGCTTGACACCACTGCCTGGCCTGGTATTCCTTTTTCGTTTGGAGGACCACCTCACTGCCCTTCTCTACGGGGGTAATACCATAATCAAACTGAAAACAAACAGAGGCATTGGCGGAGCCGAGCAGATGTAATTCGGTGGGCTCGGAGGTTGCAGGAGCCAGCCTGAACACTCCGTCTCTCCAGGCATTTGAGGCGTCAAAACTTGGGAGGATAGTGAGGCTCCTGGCCAAAATTGGGTAAAAGGGACGTTGGAAGGTGGGAGGGAACTCGCCTGGAGAGAATGGGATCCCCACAAGGCAAGACGACATGGGGTCCTCTGCTGCACCGGTATCCAGACAGATACTGTCCTGCCCTAGAGATTGAGCCAAGGCACGCCAGACGTTGACTTTCGGCTGGGGGATGACCCACGACTCCGAAGGTGACACAAGGAGTCCGTAGGTCAGGATGACTATTAGCAGCAGCTCAGGGTTGGGAACCAGCGATGTTGCAGCGGGGGCCATTGGGGGGATGCAACTGAAACGAAAGAGACCAGTAAAAGTATAACGAAATTACAAATAGGGTTCTTCCCCAAACAGCCAACTTAAATAGAACATACGGGGCGACATAGCTGGAGCGGGAGGAGAGTAGGAAGCAACGTGGGATAGTAAATCAAGGGGAGGAGGAGAAGCAGGAGGTGAAGGTTCTTCGGAGAGAGGGGGGAGATCTGGAGGAGTGGACAGGAGCTGATGGGAAGCCTTCCTCCGCCGCCGCCAACACGCCTGCCATACCTGCGACACTGCCTCTGCCTTGGTCCTCTGTTTCGGGACGAAGGGCCTGACCCACTTTGATGGTACCCACCTGGGGCCTGAGGGAGTGGACACGCAAGCGTATCCCCTTCCCCAGGTCACCAGGTCAAAGGGGCCCTCCGTCCGCCAGGTCTCCGGATCCTTAACGAGAACCGGAGGCCTGACTTTAGGCTGCAGCTGCTGGTGGCTGCCGAAATGCCGGACCACTGGAGGATTTTGACTGTCAAAAGAGCAGTTAAGAAAGTTAAGAGTGTATAGAGCTCTTGACAGCCGGACGTGGGGGGTCTCCACCTTCATCGCCGGTTGTTGGCGGGACAGGATCTTCTTAAGGCTCTGGTGGGCCCTCTCCACCATGGCTTGGCCTGTCGGGGAATAGGGGATGCCGGTCTTATGAACTATTCCCCATTGCTGCAGGAAGCTCCGCAGTTCCTTAGAAGTGTACGCAGGGCCGTTGTCGGTTTTTAAGGCCCTAGGAATGCCCAAGACAGCGAATGCCTGAAGCAGATGCTTCTGGACATCCACTGCCTTCTCTCCTGTGTGGGCAGAGGCATAAATAGCCCCGGAGAAAGTATCGACGGAGACATGGACGTAACACAATCGACCGAAAGACGGGATGTGTGTCACGTCCATCTGCCACACCTCGCAGCTCGCCAGGCCCCGGGGATTTGCTCCCGAGGCCACGGTGGGCATCTGATCTTGTTGGCATTGGGGACATGTGGCCACGATCGCCTTGGCCTGGTCCTGCGTCAGATTGAATTGCCGAACCAGGCCAGGCGCATTCTGATGGAAGAGTTGGTGGCTGATCTTAGCCTGGCCGAACACATCCGGGAGACGGCCCTGCGTCACAGCAGCCGCGGCCAAAGAATCGGCACGACGGTTGCCTTCCGCAATAAACCCAGGCAGATCGGTGTGTGATCTGACATGCATGACATAAAATGGATGCTCGCGGTGGGAGACAAGCTCGACGAGCCTATTCAGCAAATTAAATAAATTTTTGTTGGAAACCTCCTGAAGAACTGCACACTCAGCTCTTGACACTACACCGGCTACATACGCGGAATCTGTGACCAAATTAAAAGGTCCTGGGAACCTCTGGAATGCCCTGACGACTGCGTCTAACTCAGCAATCTGTGGAGAACCCTCCACAACAACAACATCGGTCTCCCACTGCTGAGTCTGAGGATCCTTCCAAGTCATTACTGACTTGTGGGATGCTCCAGACGCGTCAGTAAAAACTGTCACGGCATCCAATGGTTCCCTGCTTTGAACCTTTTTGAGAGATAATTTGAACTCCGAATTAAATAATTTGTGGGCCGGCCGATCAACCGCGATGCGTCCAGTGTAGCTGTCGAGTGCAAACTGAAGATATTCATTTGTTTGCAGCAATTCTTCGAAGGTTTTTAATTTTAATTGGCCCGATTCCAATCTAATTGGGATGTGTATGCATGAAAAATCACACCCTGCCAACTCCCTGATCCTCGATCTTGCCTTGAGGATCAGTTCGGCTACCAACTCCTGTGGCCGTGTCATCCTTTTGGACCGATTATGGCTGAGGAACACCCACTCTATGATTAAGAGGGGGTCGCCCAGGCCCTGGTCCTTAAGGCTTTGGTCCCACTGATGTATTATGCCATGGAGGTGTGGCAGCTTCCCCAGTACGATAAATTTGAAAGGCAGGCCCGGATGGTATCGGTGAGCCTGCCTGGCCGAAATAGCCTTTTGAATCCTCTCCAAGGCTACCTGTGCCTCTGGGGTGAGAACCCTAGGGGAACTAAGCCCCTCTCCCCCTTTCAACAAATTGAAAAGGGGGGCTAGGTCTTCGGTCGAAATGCCTAGCCAGGGTCTCACCCAATTTAAAGACCCACACAGTTGATGGACATCCGCTAGGGTCTGGACTTTTGTCCGAATGGCCAATTTTTGCGGAACAATGGTCCGCTTCGTAATTTCAAGGCCCAGGTACTTCCAAGGTGGCATCCGCTGAATCTTGTCCTGCTGGAGCTCGAACCCTGCCGCAACCAACGCATTGGTTGTCAGGTCAAGCGCATGGGCAAGTAGACTGTGGTCGGGTGCACACACGAGGATGTCGTCCATGTAATGGTGAATGATGACGTCATCCCCGAGGGCTGTACGTAAGGGCGACAGCAGCGAAGCGACATACCATTGGCAGATCACAGGGCTGTTTTTCATGCCCTGTGGGAGCACTCGCCAATGGTAGCGCTTGGCTGGGGACTCACGGTTGATGGATGGAACCGTGAAGGCAAAGCGCGGGGCATCGTCCGGGTGAAGGGGAATTTGGAAGAAACAATCCTTAATGTCTATCACGGCCAGATTCCAATTTTGGGGGAGCATTGATGGGGAGGGCATCCCTGGCTGGAGAGACCCCATGTCTGCTATAACTTCATTAATTTGACGGAGGTCGGTCAGGAGCCGCCACTTATCCTTATTAGGTTTCTTGATGACAAACACTGGGGAGTTCCAAGGTGACATGGTCTCCACCAGGTTGCCTTTTAGCAGCTGCTCCTGAACGAGCTCATTGAGCGCCCTTAATTTTTGCTTATTAAGTGGCCACTGTAAGACCTGTACTGGTTTATCTGAGAGCCAATTCAGTTTCCAGGTCTGGCGCTCTTCAGTGGCCACCGCCCGAAAAACCTGGGGAGCCTTTGGTAGGTCAATTCTGGCTCCCCATTGGGCTAATAGGTCTCTTCCCCAGAGAGGCTCGGTGTAATCTAAAACGAACGGGCGAATAGAAGCCAATTGCCCGTCGGGCCCCTCAATTTTAACAATGCTCTTGGATTGATTTGCCAATTTTAGACCCCCGACACCTGAAATCGTGCCTGCTGCGCTTTGCAAGCCCCAATGTGACGGCCACTCCCGAGAGGGAATGATCGTCACATCTGCGCCCGTGTCCAAAAGACCCCTTACGATCTTCTTGTCCCCGCCCAACGAAAGTTGACAGGTCAGGCGGGGCTTCTCCCTCCCTACTAGCTGTGCCCAGGCCACCGTCGGAGGCGATGTCCTCTCCGCGGAGTTCTTCTTCTTCCAGTGATCCTCATCCGGCACCGGAATGGCCTGGGCAATAACCTGTCCCCTAGGGAGGAAGAGTGGGGGTCGGACACAGTACAGCCCTACCGCGAAACGGTCCCGGTCGGTGGTTACCAAACCCGGGACGATGTAGATGTCTCGCGGCGTGTGCTTTGTGTCCCCAACGACGGTCCACCTGCAACGTCCTAGTTTCCTCCAGCGACCCGGGTGTTGTAGGTCGACAGACACCAGCTGGATGTCACTGCTAGGGAGATATAAATCCCTAGTTAGCTGCAGCCTGTATGGGGAAACAGAGGACATGGTGTTAAGCGCAGGTACAGTGCCACAGGTAGGTGAAGTCACATCCGATAAAGTTGTCAAGTCCGGTAAAGCGAAAGTTGACGGCGGTGTCTCCTCTCCTCCCTCCCCGCTCGATGTTGCGTTGCCCGCCGTATTTCTGTCCACGCGCAGGGAGGGGCTGCGCTCAGGGCCTAGTTTTTTTGGCCCTTCTTCTCTTTCTCCCTCTGCCTCCTGAAGTTTAGATAATCCAGCCTCATGGGACACTGTGGCATCCAGTGCCCCATCTCTCCGCATAAATGGCAGGGGTGGGTGTCGATGGTTCTTCTACCGGACCCTGGTGTTGGTGGCCCGGCAGCGGGGGCAGCCTCTAGATCAAATGACTCGGGCTCAGGGAGATCGGCGAAGGCTACGGAGTTACGGCGTGGGCGCGCAGAAAGAGGAACATGAGCCACTACTGCCTCCATCATCGCCTCCACCGTGGGCCGGGGAGTTCGGGGGAGAGTGCGGATGGCCTTTCGGCATTCTGCATTGGCATTATAATATGCCATTTTTCTTAGCATGCACTCTCTCTCCCGATCCCCGGACACCTGTGCTTCCACGAAACGGTAGAGGCGCTCGATGAAGGCTAGGTAGGGCTCATGCGCGCCCTGCCGCACCTCGTCTTCCTCCCATTGGGAGGTGACGACTGCTAGCCTAAAAAAGGCTCGCTCCGCAGCCTGAGCCGTCTCCACTAGGTGTTGAGGGAAAAGAGCCCGAGCCTGGGCTGCCCCATTTGCCCATTGCCCCTCGCCCAACAGGTGTTCTTCCTGGACTATCTGGCCGTCCGCGTCGTGAGAGGTGGCAGGATTCCCCCAAAGGTTTGGGAGAACCTCCAAAATCTCCCTCTTCCACTCCGCCACCCATATCCGGAACTCCATAGGGCCGGTCAAGCTGGAGAAGAGAGCCCTAAGGTCAGCGGGCACAAGATCTCCCCGTGCAAGGGCATCACGGAGCAACCCCCGGAAGTATTCAGACTCCCGGGAGTAGTCCTTCTGCGCCTTGCACAGTTCTTTGATCCTGGCCGGTGCTAAAGGCACCCACTGAGCCAAAGAACTCCCCTCTCCGCTGAGGGTGTACGAAACCGGGGCAGCTTCCAACAAGGGCGCTTGTCCCGGCCTCCGGTCATCCACCCCCCCCCCCCCCGGAACACAAAGCGTGGGAACCGGAAGGGAAGGCGTGGGAACCGGAAGTGGAAGAGGTTGAGGCGGGGCCAGACAGTGAGGCGGGACGAGGGGGCGGGCACAGCACACCACCCCTCTCCGCCCCCTGGGTGGAACACGGGGGCGGAGCCAAACACGGAGGACTGACAGGAGTAACGAGGGAGGAACTTACGGGGGGCTGAAGTGGGGGAGGCGATATGGGAGGAGCGGTGGGAGGAGCCGGATGGGCGGAAGGAGTAAGGGCGGAGTCGGTAGGGGGTTGAACTGTGGGCGGGGGAACGGGATGAGTTGAGGGAGGGGCTAAGTATGAGGGCGGAGCGTGGGCCGGATCATTAAAGGGCGGCACTGAGGGTGGAGAAGTAGGAGGGACGGGAGGTGGATATGAGGGAGGGGCAACCGAAAACGAGGTTGGGTCAGGGGGAAGGAAGGGGTTGGCGTTGGGGAGGAAAGGGTTAGAAGAACACGAAGGAGAAGGAGAAGGAGCCTTGGCGGGAGTAACCACGCGGTCGCCGCCATCTTGAGCTCCATGGGAGCCATTTTGCGTACCATCAATAAACCGTACTAACTTGGGACGAACAACTGGGGACTTGGGGACTGGGATAGAGGGTGAGGAACGAGAGGACGCCTGGCCAGGGCTCCTCGAAGGGGGAGGCCGAGCAGGTCGAGGGGGAGCAGGGGCAGGATGGACCCCCTGCCTCTTTTCGGCCTTTAGAATCCCCCTCGAGGGCTCCTGCCTGCGGGAAGAGGGTAAGGGCTGAGGAACAAGGGCAACGGAACGGGGGGAACGAGGGGATAAACCAGAACTTGTGGGACCCTTTCTAAGCTCCCCGGACGAGCGGAGTACAGCATGTACTCTGCCCGCCCAGTATGCCACGGTAACTAGCTTCGTCTCCCCAGCATTTATAGCTTCATTTAATTTGGCCTCAACGGCTGCCCAAAACCGTGGCTGTCTAGCAAGTTCTGGGGAGACTTCGGGGAACTTAGAAAAGATCCACTTAACTAATGACTTTACTTCTTGCTTGGGCGCCTTGTGCCCACCAGCAAGCAACAATCCTTTAACACAATAATAGACCTCCTTCTGGGATTTTCCCATGCCTGCACCCATGGCTCCCTTCTAGCACAGTAATCACCCACGCTAGAAGGGGGGAAAATCCTCTGATGACACGAACCACCCGCTTGGAAGAAAAACAGCAAACTTAAACACTGAACTGCCCGCAGCCGGCCCCTGCTCCCCCCACTGCCCCCAAGTCAGGGGTTAACAGTCCGAGGGAAAGAAAGGAGTTGGGTGTTGGGTCCGGCCCCACGTCTGGGGAAATCCGGCACCCACGGGGAAGTAAAAATAAGAAAGGAACGGGGTTTGAGGAAAGCCCTCAGGGAAAGAAGGTGGGGGGTAGGTCCCCAAGACAGGGCTTGTACCCCTAGGGAAAAGGTTAAAAGGCAAGGGGGAAGCCCGGATAGTCCCCAGAAAGGGCCCGGACTTACCACTCCGGCGACGGCGGGTAAAAGAAAACAAAGCGGGGGTCCTCGACTCTGGAGTCGTCCTTTGGGTGGAAGGAGTGTCGACTCCGGTCCTCGGGGAGCGCTGCCCTTATAACAGGGCCTGCTACCACCCGAGGTAGTATGGCGTCCAAGGCACTACAAAGTCCACTCCGCGGGGTCCGGTCAGTGGTCCAGTTGTCCACCTCGGCAGGCCCCACGTTGGGCGCCACACTGCGCGAGGGCGTACGTGGCCCTGAGGTCCGGCTAGCTTATGGGAGAAGGCGGCCGACGCCTCCGCGCATCTGAGAACCAGCCCCCCTTGGCGTCCTGGCCTCAGGCTGGGCTGGGTTGCGGACGTGGTTGAATGCGCGCCTATGAGCCGAGGAAGGAGGCGACCACTCGCTGGGGTGGAAAACGTCGGTTTATTGAAGGTGAACGCAACCAACAGGTGGAAGAGACCCCAACAAATGGCAAAGAACATGGGGAGGGACAAGGTTTTAAAGGAGAGGGGTGGAGAAAGGAGGGGTGCCCAGCTAGCCAATAACCAAACAATATGGGAGGCACAGAACTTAATAGACATATAGGAATAACCAATAAATACAAAGTAAAGGAGGGGCCCTGGGACCACAGCCAACCACAACCCCCAGAGGGAAGAAGCCTCTAGAACAGAGGGAGGAGTGGGGTTGATTGACTGGGCCCAGGGAGGAGAAAAACTTGACTTATAAGGATAAGAAAGGGGAGGAGAAGTTACATAACCTAGGAGCTTAAGAACTAAGGGGGAGGGGGTAACCATGGAAACCGGACTGGCAGGAGAACAGTGGCGGGAAAGCTGAGAGGGGAAGAACCATTTACAAGAACATGGGGGAGGTTACATCAAGTGGGGGAGCAAACACAAAACTTAGAAAACACACTACAACACTGTACAGACTTCTCTAAAATTTATCTGATCTGAAAAAAGCTAAGCAAAAAAACCCCAAGCTCCAAAAAACCCAAAAAGCAAATTTCAAATTAAAATTTTAGATAAGTTTGGTCTGAAAAAACTTAAATAGTCTTAGAAGAAATAATCTTGAGATTCATTCAAATTAATATTCCTTTTCTTTGCCTGTTTTTCTCCCCTGGGAAGTCTTTGTATTGCTAGTGTTTAACAGAAAAAGCAAAAAATAAAAATACAAAATCTATTCAAAGTGTTAAAAATTAGGAAAAAACCCAGGAGCATTAACTGACAAAGTAGGATATATCATGAGAAAAGAGGAATAAAACACATAATTTTACTGTAGTGTCTTAGACTTATGGAGTAGCCTAAGAACTAGAACTCTGATGAGCTGGAGGTGGCAGTGAGAGTTAATAATCCTATTGGACTTCTCAGAGCAGAAAAATGATTGGTCAGACATAACACCTGTATGTGAGCCCTACTAAAACTGAAGAATTACATAGCTATAAATTAATACCCTGAATATCATTGTCCTTTGACATAATCTATCAACAAGTTTTCTGGATTTAATAAGTCCCTGGATTATTAAGCATAACTTAAACATCACTTGGCTTATTTTTATAACACAGACTATATTTTTCTTTTGTATATTTTCTTAATATTTTTAGCCTTGCCTTGGTACCTGCATAATACACAACAATAGAATTGACATTGAGTTTTCACTGGCTCTCAGCAGGACTCAGAACACATCCCACAGATCATTTTGTAATAAGTTGAATAGAGATCAAAATACAGAAGCTCAAAAGTTCTGCCTTACAAGCCTTAGGCAGTTTGTAAACACAACTTCAGGAATAATTCTCAGTCATTAGTCTAGCATAATAATGAAATGCATTGCATATATGCAACTGAATAGAGGTAGAAAAATCTGAATCAAAAAACAAATTTTAATAAAGAAACACATAATTGTTACAATGATATTCAAGAAGATTTAAAAATATATACTTAGAATAATAAAAAAGCTCATATGTTTTAGGATCCTGAGGTTTGCAAGAAGTGGACAATTAGTGACCAGCATCTATTTTTAAAGCAATTTTCTTATCACTGTTATAAATATTTTATAATAAGAAAGTATAAAATTTATAATATAAAATAATAAGAAATACCTTATTCACTTTTCTTTACTTGGTCTCAATCACATATTCCCTATATTAATTTTAACTGACACATATTTGACATAGCAAAATTTTGTAGATTAACATTTGTATTTGTTTTCTATTGCCATTGATTTTTCCTTGTTCAGTGGATATTAATAAATTCCACCGCTAATTGATTTTGGTGGTTTCCTATTCTTAGAAGATAGTGATCAGTAGAGTGGAACTTCAGTGAGCAGCAACACCATGTTGTAGTCAGAATAGCAGTAAGTTATGGTATCGTCTGATTTTAAAGACCATTTGACTTTGATATTCCTTTCAGAGTTATGTTAAACTATATTATCTGTGTAATGAATCATATTTGTTCATTCACCTCTCAGGATGTTTATGAGCCAAACATCCAATATTACAAGCACTGAAACATACAAATGCATAGACTTTGCATAATACATTAATAGGATTATATTTTAAAAATCCCTTTTATGCCTGAAATAAGAGAGCAGGATATAAATGGGCCTTAGGCCACAAAGCAGAACAGTAGTGCTGTGGAGCACTGCCCCCTTTGTGCCTGAACTGGGCTCCCCACAGCACAGTTCCCCATTGCAAGGGACAGGCAGAGCCCTCCTCCACGCCCTGGCCCATGTCCTGCCATGCAGGCGAGTGGCAGTGGCTGATCTGTGGCACCGGGTACACCATCCCCTCTGGCAGCACAGACCCCAAACACAGCCTGCTGGCTTGGGCTTCTCACAGCTCCTTGGAATCTACCAAAATGTTATGTCCTGGCCCATGTCCTGCCATGCAGGCAAGTGGCAGTGTCAGATCCGTGGCACTGGGTACACCATCCCCTCCGGCAGCACAGCCTCCAGGCCCCAAACAAGGCCTGCTGGCTTGGGCTTCTCACAGCTCCTTGACAACTACCAAAATGTCAGGAGGAGTCTCCTGTGAAAGGTCCTGGAGAGTATTTGTGAGTCTGCAGGAGAGGAGCTGCACCCCTGAGGGGTTTTTGTGGGCCCTGTGTGCTGTCAGGCAGCGCTGGGACAGACTGTCCTGGGCTTTGCAGCTGGCTGATGCTCTTCAAGACATGAAGCATTAGGCATGCATGCAGCTGAACACCCCACCCTACCCCAAAACCTCATTTATGTTTCTGATGTACTATTCCCAGTATTTCACCCACAAATAGTATTTAGGATCTTAGATTTATTTTATCCTGCTGCTGGAGAATTTCTTCATGTAGACTTTCACTTTGACCAGTGTTCATTTCCTACCTCTTTTCTCTCTTTCCTCCTTTGGTCTTTTGAGCTCCACCTCCATACATTTTCCTCAGGGAGTTTATCAGCTGCAGCATATCAATAACCTTACAGCAGATGCATGACCGATTCACAGCTATTGCTGAAAATCAAGGACAAAGAACTGAACTGGCTGATAAAAGTAAATGCAATTTTCCATTCCTTCTTTACAAGCAAGTAAACTAAATGGCTCATTATCCAAAAAAACACCAACTATTTAAATTAACTGGCAACATCTAAAATACAAATAAATAGGAATATACTGACCTGCTTAGGACAAAAATAGAACAGAAAAGACTTGGTAGTTCATCACTATATGCACAATCTGCAGAGATGAACTTTTGAGCTAACTATTTTCATTCCTGAAATAAAATGTGCCTCAAATCCAAAATAGAAATGATTGACCAAATATTATGTTCTTGACATCAATAATATTTTTTTCTACACAAAGACCTCAGAACACACAATACAAGCTATAGCATCTATTTTTAATCTAAATTTAATTTATAATCATTAATGCAGTGGGTATTGATGAACTCTGATCAGAAGATCTTAAACTGTAATTAGTAAGACATCAAACAAACCTTTCAAAAAGGTTGTTTATGCTCCTTGTTTTAATTTGCCTTGTTTAAGACTATCAAAAGCCTTCTGTTCTTTCCCCCTCTTTCTATTTCACTTAAAACTAGTAAATTTTAGATTTTAACCTGTAAAGATAAATAACAAAAGCTGGAGATGTAAATTTCTGTACCAATGGATATTTCTTTTAAAATGCTGTACTAGCAAACTGTTATGTACTACATTATATTTCATAACAAAACATTCTCAAAATCCTAAAAAATAGTAATTTCAGTTTTAATACCCATCACCCCTACAAGCCTCAGACTACAAGTTTACACTCTTAAAATTTGCAGTCTCAAAACTGTAAGTTCAAGCATTTGTTCATTTACTGGTATGACTGGATAGGATCACAAATATTCTGCTGAAAGAACATCCATGTTTGGAAACCTTAAGACAGGCGATTTTGGAACTTCTCATGAGCTGTATTGATGACATTTTGCTGTCTATGAACTCCTGAGAATGCTTTATGAAATATTTTCACTTTAGTACAGAATAAAGGTGGCTGCTAAAGGAGGAGATAGGTCGTTTTTATAATAAATTTTTTAAAAAAATGTATGCAATCCACTGCATATATCTCCTGGTGTATATAGGACATCTATGAACTTAACTCTAGCAGCACTATGAATTTGTCCTTGACTCTTGTATGTTTTGAATTAAATATGTCAGGATACGTATTCCTGTGTGTCTGTCCAGTAAGTATTTTCTGCTATCAAGTAATTACTAATGTCTTCACAAAATCGTAAGATTACTAAAGAATTATGAGACTAGCATTTAACTAATTCTGGAAGGCTTTTAGAAAATTAAAAAGATTTAGGATTCAACATGCCCTTCACTATATTTCTATCTCTGTACAAAAAAATGTCCTGACAACCCTGTTACTTTGTAGGACTGAGACCCATAATTTCTTGCAAATTGGTAGTAATACTAACAGTTTTGTCCAGTGTTTGCAGTGTGTATTTTACTTGAAATACCTCACAGAGAATCAAGCTAATCAAAACTCAGGTCTCTCCCACCAACAAGAAAATATTAATCATCAATTGCTTGGAATTTTAATGGAAGAGTGTAGATTAGTCTGATGGAACTAAAAATTAACGGTGGTGTATTTCTATAAACTTCTTTTTTCTATGAAAACAATATAAAAACTGATATTGGCTTTGATTTTGTAGATAAATCTAGAAGTACCTTTCTCATATTCCAAGTGCTATGTTCATTCAAGAAACAAAAAAAAAAAAAGCTCTCTACTAGCCAGAATTCTGGCAAGGCACACACAGATGCACACAGTGTTGTAAAAAATAAAACCAGTAAATTCATCAAGCTGAGAATATTTAAATAATTTCAAACAGAACATCGTAAAATTAGGAAATCTTCTTCTTCCTCTGCCAGAGAACTGTGGAAGGTCTTGAAGACTGAACCAATTGCTGTTCACAACAGAATTTGTGGAATAAAGTATTTTCTCCACTTGTAAAATAAGTCTTATTGAAAGTGATATCTCTGTTCTGTTCAGCATACTGCTATGGCAATTATAAATATCTTCTTACAATTTTGTCCTCCTACTTTGCAGTTATTAAAAACATGTTCTAAAATGAAGTGATCTTTAACTTCTACAATTTAATTAGACATGATTTTTTTGTATGCTCTGTGGTAGCTTATGATGTTACACAAATAGGGAGCACTATTTATAAACCATTCATTTACATTGTATTTATAAATGTGTAGGGAAAAAAAAGAGAGCAACAGGATGGTTTTATCACTTAGTTTTTAATGTGCTTTGTAAGGTATTTTCCCTAATTCATCCTTTATCAGAACTGCACTGAATTATATCAGTTTTATTTCAGCCTATCACCAGATCAGTTCTATTTCTTGTTGATTTTGATTTGTTACAGATAAACTGTGCATTTACCTCAGTAAGACATCTATGACAGTTGTTGTGTTTACCTTCTAGATGCCCCAAAGGAAGCGCCAGCGGCCACTGATTCTTATGGTACAGTTTCTGCCCTGAGATAAGATCCAGAAGTTGCTTTTAGATCTATAAATTCTTTCTGAAATGCACATATGCTTTGTAAAAAAGCTGTTCAAATTCTCTATATCTGTGCCTGAAGCAAACAAAACATATTTTCTTTAGAATTTGTTTCTGCCTGACTGCCCACACAATGAGCACAAGACTATTTTGTTAAAAGAATCAATGCTTCTAAAGAACTTCACTTTCAAAAGCCTATCACAGGAAAATAGAACTGACTTATTTATATATAAGAATATGTAAATAGATGAATATTTGTTCTTCCATCAGGAAGAGACTAGGCCAGGTCAGGGGTTGGTCACACAGATGTTTCAGGAGGTAATTAACACTCATGCAACTGAGCTAAGTAATATTAGTGTGTGTGTAAGACAATAATGATTTCCAAAAGTTTGCAGTTTTAATTAATACAGTTAATGTTAATCCTCAGAACAGTATTAATTAGTGGAGAGAAAGTATAAGAAAGCTACTAATTAATTTAGTAGAGACACAACATTTTTTTAATCCTTCTGTGGAGATGGATTAAGTAAGAAGGTAAGTAGTACGGTTTATGGTTAATAGCCTTTTTCCCATCCCATAGTGCACCAGTTCAGCTATATTTGTGAACACAACAGGACATAAAAAACACATTTAACTCTGCAATGACATAGACTGAATCAATAATACTCTCTTCAGAATTCCTTAGCATGAATAATAAACAGACAGGATCAAAGCAGCAGTTTCTGGAGTTTCTATCTTCCAAGTAGTTTGGTATTTGTGACTTTTACCTAGGTAAAGTTTTTCAGCCATGTATAATCAAAGAAAAAGCACAAAGAAATTATAATTTGTTGAGCGTGTATAAAGCCACTACACATGATCACTTTTTTTTAATTTGCTTTGCTGAAAAATAGTGAGTCTTTGGGTTGAACAGCAGGAGACTATGTTGTAGGTCTGTTTTAAGTTGTCCCCTAGGTGATCAGAAATTTATAATGTACTGGGAAACTGTACTGAGTTTAGAAATTTATCAATGCCAGTTAATAAAATCTACAGTTTTGTAGAGTGTTTTAAAGGCTATTGGAGGCATTTCTGATTGTACAAGCATTGCTGGAAGAGGGAGAATACAGGTACTTGGAAGAGCTGTCTGCACTGCTTTGAGTATTACAGTCCCCACAAACAAAATTACCTTAGAGTAACTTTTTGGGATTTTTTTTCCCTAGACATCACTCTGCCCAGTGCCATTATGAAACTTAAGACACCAGCATAGAACAGGACAGTCACAGAGTATTTTCCCAGGAAAAATTAAAGAAGATAAATATGTGCAGCTTTATACAGAGAAATCCAATGCTATTTAAAGACAACATCATTTTGGACTATTTGAAGAAACATAATTTCTATGTATTCAGGAGTAACTATTGACAGAAAGAAGGTGGTTTCTTGTTACTGATCCTCTTCAGGTTTTTTCCTTTTTTTCCTCTTTTTTATTCTTTTCACTGATATATGGGGCAAATTTAAGTGAAAATAATTCATCTTTTTGTGCAGTTGTACTACAAAATACCAGTGAAAGGCATTGAAAAGCAAAGCAAGCATACAATTGTAAGGAAAAGGTCTCTCTTGCACTGACACTGAATGAAAACCACTTGATTGTTGGTTATGCACCCATTAATTGTGTCATTTTATGGTCAGTTTTACACAATAACAGTAAGTGTTTTTCCCACTTATAAGTAAGTCATTATTCAAGAATCTTCTTTGTTTCAGAAACCTCTGGATCTTCCTCTAACTACCCTTGAATTTTGTTAGATCCTGATTCTTTTCTAGTTTAAGCCTAAAAATTTCTGTCTTAAAAACCATCATCTTGGAGACCAAAATCCGCATCAAAGTAGGTGCAGCAATGGACAGATGGACTGTTGCTTTTGTTGCATTTCTTTTGCCAAACTTAGAGAAGTCCCCTTCAGGACAAAGCTAAGGTTAGAGAGCACCTGCAAAAATATTGTTGCCTGGGAAGCATTGGCAAAGATAGAAAAAAATCTGTACATGACGCACAGAGTTTTAGAGTTTTGCTTCAGAACAAGACAGACATAATCTTTGTTCAAAATATCGCACAGTAATGTTGCAGTTTAAATTAGTGATATTTATATTCATCCTTAGGAAATACCCATCCCAACCATATACTGGTTCACAACAGTAGTTCCCTGCATTTTTAATTTTTGAGGAAATGTGTGCAATTACCTTTGTGTTTCCTTACACATGGCCCCAGTGAACAAAAAATATGTGAGAGCATATATATTGGTAAGATACCACCTTACTCTTAATCCCCTCTAATGCTTCCCTCATAGATCAGAATTCATGTAGAAAACTGCTAATTTGCATCCACTAACTGGCAAATTGTGATAAATATACTTAGCAAGTGCATGGAGGCTCTGGATCTGACAGCAGCCATTGAAGGCTCCATACGTGTCAAAGTTCCCAGAGGACCCAGAGTACAATTTAAGTGCAATGCTACAATTTCTACAGCAAACTGGCACATCAGCTTTCCACTTCCAAACTCTTTCTCATTAGTCATAAGTGCAAGATACAACACAGAGATGACTGTACTAATTGGCATAGTGCCCTTAATGAAAACCAGGCTAAAACCTGAACTCTATGAGTAGCAGCATAAATAATATTTATTCAGTGCTGCCATTAATTAACTTCACTTTTAAATTGCAGGAAAATGAGGACAATGTATCAATTGATCAAATTTATATTTAATGCATAGGCAAATGTAACAAAACAAACACAGTTGTATATAACACACAGACTTATGAACTGAAGTCACATAACCTTTCTTAGCCAAATGACTTCTTACTCAACAATCTAGCAAAATGATAAAAGTGCTCTGTTACTAAGTAAATTATTATTCACCATATCTAGAAGTAGTGCCAGCTGGTCCCCAACTACTCATTCATGGCTTTATGGTAGTAAAAATTGTAGGTTCTCACACTGATTTTTAACATCTATTACATGTATTTAAGAATGCTTATGGTTATAAAATACAATATAATAGAGATAATTACCCCTTTGCACATTTATTCAGTCTTTAGCCATCACTCGTATAAAAGAAAAGTAGAAGTTTATGGTAAACTCTTACCTTGAGTAAAACAGAAAGAATCTGTTATAAGCAAAAGTGCAACACATGAACAAGTGTCCTAGGTTGCAATACAAGATGTAACCAGGAGTATGCATTCTATCACCACCTGTTGAAAACCAGGTGCAGCAGTGTTCTGTATCTCCCATGACTCATCCCTCATAACCCCAGCAAATATCTTCTGTTAATGGACCACCGAGTCTCTCTGCATGACTGATAAAATAACATCATCCCACTGTGAAATGCTTTGCCCAAGGGAAGGAGCCAAGCATTCCTACCTGGATACAATCAGAGATTTGGAACACCAGGGGAGCCTTTTCCCACTGGATTCCCTGAGGAAGACCAGGCCCATCTACACCAGCACTGGACCTTCAGAGGAAAACTCCACCCTTCTACAGGATCCCTGCTCCAACAGAACCACACCTGTCACTGCAGGAGGGTGCAGCCACCATCTAATCGGACTGCTATCAACACCCTGACCCACAGGGTGTCAGGTCATATTCTCACTCTGCCAGTGTTTTTTCTGTATTACTGCATTTTTATTTTAATTTTCCTAGTAAAGAAGTGTCATTCCTATTCCCATATCTTTGCCTGAGAGCCCCGTAATTTCAAAATTATAGTAATTTGGAGGGAGGAGGTTTACGTTTTCTATTTCAAGGGAGGCTCCTGCCTTAGGAGACACCCGTCTTTTCAAACCAAGACAACAAGGAACAATTTCATCCATAAAATAATTTCCTGTAAAAATATTGTCGTATTTCAAAACTATGAAATTCTACTTTATAACTACTAGGGATACTTACCACACTTAAAAAACCAGAAACCTAAATGAAACTGTTTCATCAGAGTGATCACTACTAACCTCACCCAGCTTATTAACATGTAGCCAACACAGAGAATTTAGAAATTTCTGCAAATTTTATTTCAAATGCTAGCAGTTGGAAAACAAAGTTGTAGTTGGTTGAACAGTCAGTCAGGGAAATATTTAGAGCAAGAAGACAGCGTTTTTGCCACCAGCCAAAGCCATTTCTGATTAATTAGGTCATTGAAAATTTTGTCAGAACATGATGAAGAGCTCAAGCAGCAGTTTCTACCACAACAACAGAGGTACAGACCTTTTCCCTTCAAGAAAACAGCTTAAAAAGCCACTGTGATTAAGAAAGAGTTACACTGGAAACAAATGTCTACCTCTCATGTTGAACTAAAACATTAGAACCTCTGTCTTGTTTTGGTTACTCCTTGCTGCACAGAGAAATGCCTCACAACATCCATCCTCAGAAGATGAGCACAGGAGGTGCCCTCTTGGCTTCCACTGACTCTCCTTCAAACCCTCTATCATAAATGTCTAATTCCCACTCCTCTACTCCTATGACCTGCAAGTTTTAAACAACTCATTGTTCACCATTGCCTAATGGGTGATGGAAAATTTGATGTCCCTTTGTGTTATGCATGATGCTTTTCACAGCTTAAAATAGGTCCGCAAGTAAATAGACAAAGCTTAAAAGGGAGAAATGCAAATAGAATGCAGCTGTCTTCCAAGTAATCTACAATAAACTATGTTAGGATATTTTCCTGTCGGAACCCAGGACATTCCTCTGGCTGTCCTGAATGGCCAAGACCCTTGCCAGGGGGCTCAGAGACCCTGGCACAGAGCCCAAGATGCCTGTGGTTTTGATTATGACCCGTGGAGCAAATTACCAACCTTAATGAAGATCTGCAAGCCACGACAGTTTAAATAAAATGATAGTGAATTTATCACACGATGAAAAAGTAACTTTTTGGGGTTTTTAGAATGGGGGTTCAGGGGGAAAGATGGAGGAATCTGGGTGTGTCCAACCTTTCTCCTTCTTCTTCTTGGCCTCCATCTTCTGCTGTGATGTTGGCACTTCTAGATTGGTTTAGAGTAGAAGCTCATTGTCTAACATAGGTGATAGGTATTGGGAAGTTATTGTAAACATTGTATATGTAGTTTTTGGTATAAAGACATAACACCACCCTGGGGGCAGGCAGAGTGCCTCCGACTGTCTTGCTGAGCAGACCTCGGCAGGACACGAGAAAATATTTTATAGATAAGATATAATAAACAACCTTGAGACCGAGAACTGAAGAGTTCTGACTCCTTCTTCGACTGCCAGGCTGGGAAAAGAGACTTTCTAACTTTTATGGGGGTCACTCTGACCACTGAGAAACCCCGAGATTTTCCAGCCTACAAATCCCCTCTGTGTAGAATATCATTAGAAGAGTAGCCTTGTATCTGTGCAAACATTTTTTTTACAGGCCATGTCCAGAAAATTCTGTGGCCTTTACAGAGCAGCTAATAAAACGACTTTGGCAGAGAGGCATTCACTGAGAAACACTTTTTCTGATTCAGATGTCTGACTTCAGAAAATTCATTCAGTGTCAAAGACATTGTTATGTGATCTACCTTATCAAAAGCAGTGTTGCCAGTCAGCAATTACTTTAAGTTTTTTGTCAGCAGGATAAAATACTATCAGTAGATATGACTGAACAATACGTAATGAATGGAATGAGCAATATCTGAGCCTCCAAGGCCTCTCTGCTTCAGTAATATGTATACAAATGAAGAATCCTTCCACTATAATTTCAAATCAATTTAAAGAAATGCAGCTTTTAGTAGCAGTTGTGACAAACTCTCAAATTATGTATGTGTTTCTGCTATCTTATAACATTCTGGTAACCAACTCAATTTCTTTAAGCAGACCCATAGCAAGGTTTTTGAAGTTCTACCAGTTCTAAAAATTTTCAGCAGGTCATGAACAACACAAATACAACAAAATTAGGGCTGGGTCTTCAGCTGGGCACCTGCAGGAAAAACATCAGAAATATGTTCAAGAAAATACTTAATTCAGTATTGTCGTCTGCACCACATTAGTCAGCTTTGACTTCATACAAAAACAAAGTGGCAAATTAGTTTCTCTAATCTAAAAATTAAAATTCTTTCTAAAATTCTTTTCATTAATACTTTCAAAATGCAACATTCCAAAAGGTAGACATAATTTCTTTCCTTCTGCTTCCATGTTTTTTTGTCTTTCAGGTTATTAAAATATGTCAGTTATTCACGCTGCTCAACATATCCATTCTGCCAGTCACAACAGCTAATGTAATTTGTGCAAACCTTGCAAACGTACGCTATAATAAACTAGTGAATTCAGAATTCCTTTATTGTCAAATACCTACAAATAAACCTTATAAAAACAAATTAACAAACCTTGAATGACTGGTTTTGTTAGGGAAATAAAGTTATTTTCAAACATTTTAAGATTTTGCTTTAACTTGTAGAAGAAATCTTGCTGCAGAACTAGGCACTAGGCCTAGGCCAAGTGGAACATGAGTAAGAAGTGGAGAGTCACAATTTTAATCTTGAGGAGAAAGCTACAGACACAGAGCAGGAAGACCACACAATGTAATGGACATTGAACACGCAAAGGTTTTCATCCATCCACTCCTTCATTGGGCAGTGACAATGTGACTGGAGGGTGGTACACCCAAGGTATCCAACTTGCTAATGTTCTCAGCACCATGTATTTTCCATCAGCTACCAGAAGCAGCCAGGGATTAGGATCAAGGAATATCATCCATTTCTCCATCTATTTCTCATCATCACCTTTGTCTGCCAAAATGGTCAAGTATTTTTGTGGCTTGGGTGTGACACCCAAGTTGTGACTGAGTCTGTCTTGAGTCTGACAGGATCAGCTACCTCCAACTCATACAATTAGACCTCAAAAGGTTGGAGGAGAAAAGTCAGTAAGAATTTGGGTTATATTAATCTGTAACTCTTTGAGATCCAGATTCAATCCAATTTCAATTTCTGCCGCATTTGATCTTGAATACGATGAGCTCCTAGATAGAATCAGAGTCTGCTATCATATGCCATTCAAAATTTGTAGTCTGATAAATCTACAAGCCATACAACACCACTAGCAGCTTTCTAAAAAATTTCTAAAAAATCCTAAGAAACTGCTTTAGGCACATTTCCTCACAGCATCACAGAATCACAGAATGTGTCAAGTCAGAAGGGATCACAGTTGTCCAACCTCCCAGCTCGAGCAGGTCATCCTAGAGCACATTGCACAGAATTATATCTGGACAGATCTTGAATACTTCAAAATATTTCAAAATCAAGGGGAAAACTGAGGATGGATACAAAATAATGAAAAACAAGTATTAAACCAAAATATTTTGAGAAAAGTTAAACTCCACATCTCTATTAAAGAAGAAATTCAGCATCACCAGTTGTATAAGTTGGTTTCCATTCATAATGTTTATGTCTGTGCAGCATTGGATACCCACTGTAAGAACCAGAAAACCACTTCTAAGATTAGGATAAGATACTCCAAACCGCTGGTATTAAAAGCATCCTACTATGCATAATGGACCCCTAGATAAATTGAACTTTTACAGTGTGCACCCTAACTACTTCTTCCTAAAAGTGTCTTATTTATATAATTAAATATATCCAAGTACAGTTATGGTAATTTGTTCTTGAAAAAAACTTTTCAAGAACATGAGCCAATGTTATACTAGCAATTACCATACACTTGGTACTTTGTGAACACACACAGGAAGTATTTAATAAGTTTAAAACTTTTTATTTAAGTTTAATAAGTTTAAAACCTTTAAAACCTTGGATCCTTGCAAGATCTTGTAATCAAGAGAATTATAATGACATTGAGCTTCACCTCAAATTATTGATTTATTTCTTGACAAAAAGTCAGTGTAGTAGGCAGTACCCAGGCTGTAACAATTGGCTCCAAATCCATGCTTCCCATGTTCAGTGCACAAAAGAGTGTATTGCTGCTGATTAACCAACCCTATACTCATCAGAAGACTGGCATGCCTGTCCATGACAGTGAGAGAATGGGATATTAATGGATAATGACTCAAACAATTAGCCATTTGCAGTAGCCACACGGGTGCAGAGTAGGTACACACACATCACCACAGGCTACAGATGGGTGTTGAACAAAATAAGGCTGATAAGAGGGAAATGCTGCAAGGGGGGATAGTGCTTTTTATGATGCTATCATCCTTATGCCAGTGGTCCACCTGTGAAATTCCCCTGTAGGGAAGCACCCAGATAGCCACACACAGGCCTGAAGGTATTCATTCCCACTCCCTGATGCACAGCACTACATCATTCAGTGTGAAACTTCCTGCCACAGGGGAGGCACCTGGGCATTACCACCAAGGCTGAGTAGTTGACAATTCCCCTTGGAGAGACTGTCCTGCCAGGTACATTGCAAAAAGCAAAACAGAAGGCAAGCCTTACTCCAGGTATTTTATATTGTATGCTTGTCATAAATTAGAATTGACCTAAATTTCTGGGCTTTTCATCTCTCTTCCCACAGTTGTCAGAATGGATTTAGTTTGTAATTTCATGATGGCAGAAAATGGAAATCTTCAGATGTTCAAGATAAACTCTAGAAAAAAACGCACAATGTTTCCAAAATATTTCCATTTTTATAAGACAGAACTGAAAAACAAACAAACAAACAAAACTCTAAACATACCAAACTTCACAAACCACTAAAAAGATGATAATCATATTAAGAAGACATTAAATTAAACCCATGAGAGTAGACTACTAAATCATCTGACTCTTGTAATGGAAAGGCTTTTTCTCATTTTATGATGGCAGGGAGAGATTGTATTTGCTTTTTGTGAAAGACTAAGATTGCTTGACAAAAGACATTAGCAGTAAGAAAGCTGTATTTTTGCTCTTATTTAACACTTATGTACAAGGGGAAGTAACAAAATAACACATTATGCCAGTTGGTGTTTAAATATGCACTGCGCATAATCCTGCTTGAGGGTGTATCAAATTGCACTTTTAAGAATAATTGAAAATTACACAATACAGATTTGTGAGGAAATAGTATCATTATAACAGAGTAGGCAAGCATTTTAATGCAGCTGCTGCCATTACTTCTGGAATGCTACAATCATTACAGAGATCTATGTATGTCATTTCCTCAAGACCAAGAAAACGGCTGAAGTTTAGCAAAGTATTGTTAATAGAAAGTTATTTATTCCAAAAGGGCAAAAAGGTTGTTGGGTATGCATATTCCTACTCCACAGTAAAGGGAGAGTACATAGTGTGTACATGGAGAAGTTTACGCAAGAAGGAGGGGAAATCTATTTCAATTTTGATCTTAATTGAGAAAAAGTGAATTTTGTTAGTCAGGGATTGCTTGAGGTTTTTCTCATAATTTGCTTTTTTTTACTGAAAGAGAAAATTGTAACTGGATTCAATGCTAGAAATTATTACTAATAATAATCTTTTTTAATAATTCAGAAGTTTAAAAGAAATAATTCTAATTAGGCATAACCTTCAGTATAAATGCTTTTCTAAATCATTACACATTACATCCTCTCTCATCTATTACATCCTTTCTCATCTAATAGTAAATTCATCATTTTTTAGAACACCTTTAAAAGATAAGAAACTAAAGCTCAACATTGTATGGTAATCCAATTGGGAAAAATACTCATCACTAGCTGAAGTTAAAATCCTTTCATATGGTCCAGGTCATTTTTATCAATCATATTAAGCAGCATTAGCTTCTTTATTTGTTAGAAGTACACAGCTCATAAAGTTTTACTTTAAAAGGCTGCATTCACAATATCCTGATGTTTTGTATTGGTAATTTATCTTGTATTTTGTATAATAACATTATGCAAATAATTTTAAAGTTCTTTTTCTGTCGCAAAGGGCCTGTAGCTTTCTATGTTTATGTGCAAAATTGGTTCATAAGTGTATCATGCATGTATGTATATACATATACACACACACTTATCTCTATACATGCATTCTTTCTATATCTTTATAGATTGATATGCACACACTTGTATATATAGGTATATATAAAATATATATACATACATATTTTATATATATATTAAAATATTGCTGACTCAATCTTTATTCATCAAAAGACATCTTAAATTGAAAGAACTGAAGACAAACATCTTTGAAGAAGGCATTGCTCTGAAGTCAAAACAAAAGACAGAAAGATGCTAAGAGTAGTCCAAAATAGGAAAATACTCTCACCTCAAACTAGATGAAAGTGACTTTTGGCACAGACTACACAGCAATTTGCTACATTTTCAAAGAAGGTGCTAAGAGCTGGGACATTGACTGGAAAACATGTCACCAATCAATGTGATATGAAGCATTAGAGAGGAATTTCTCCTAAAATCTGATGATTTCTAGATGGACATTCTGTATGTTACATTCCCTGTCAAGAAATAAGCAACATCTGTGTGACTGATTAATTTCTGATAAAACCTGAGAAGATGAGTGGGATCACAGAGGCACCCCAGCCTAGAGCAAAGGGAATCCACTCAGGAGTCTCCAAGGAGCATGCTGGTTCCCCAGGTAGAGGAGGATTCAGTCTGTCTCTTCCTGAATGGCTGGTTTATCTGGGCTGAATGAAAACATCACGCTGAGCCCTTTGTTCTCCTGTCCCTTCTATGTTTAAAACAGAGCCAGAACTGTATGTGACTCAAGTTTTTTTCAGATCAGAAAACATTTTTAACCCAGAACTAGATGAGTAATCTGGTTTAAAGTTAATTTTTTTCTAATTACAAGGCATCGGTACATCTCTGGCTTTATTTCTGAGGAACTCTAAAAATTATCTTTTCTGCATTTCCCACCTATCTCTGTTTTGGAAGCAGTGTGTAATCTCTACCATGTATAATTTCAAAACTATGTCTTTATCTCATAAAAAATGAAAGGAAAATAACTTGAAGCAGTATTATGGTTTAGTAAAGTTATTCCCCAATTTAGTGCTCCCACTGAAACACAAATCCATGCGCTGTTTGCTCTCCTCTTCCTCCCTCCTCCTGCCCCTGTTGGTGGCTGGAGTGGAGAATTGGAGGAACAAAAGGTAAAGATCATGGATTGAGATAAGAACAATTTATTTGAAACACCAAGGTAATAAGAATACTAATGACACTAATAACAAAATCTACCAGAGAAAGGAGGACTATTCATAGGTTATTGCTCACCCTGTGGAGCTGGTAATACACAAAAAGCTGCCGTGCTGCCCAACCCAAAAGAGACCCTTTCCTCCATCCTCGGAAAATGGTATGAGGTGGATCCTAGCCATGGCCCCTCCTGGCTACGGCAAAAACTAACCCTGTCCTGGCAGGAACCAGGATGAGCAGGCAGCTCTCTCATCCTGAAGAAACCTACCCTTCACGCAAACAGCAGAAGCACTTAAAGTATTAAGTTAATAATGATTTTCCCCTTTTTACAAAAACAGCAGTCAGCCTGATGACAAATATTAGAAGATTAGCATTGAAGTCTGCTTTATATAGTGTCTTTTCACTTCAGATTGCACATACAGTTTAGACTGCTCTGCTCATTATTCCTGTCAAGGCAAATGAGAAACTACACATGGAGAAAGTAAATTTGTTCTTTTTTTTTCCTTTTTCTTTTTTTTGCATTGTCCCTAGCCAAATGGGACCTGTTTAATCTGTTTAATTATTATTCTATTTAATCACATATACATCTTGCAAAACAATAGCCAGTGCAAATGTTAGTCTTAGGTTATTCACCTCAGGAGATTCCTCCTGCCCACAAAAGAGCCAAGGATTAGGGAAGAGAGATAAATGTTCTGGTTTCTGTACAACTGTGTCACTATGACTTTCAGGAAACATTAAGTATGTTCTTACACATTTCTCAGGAACAATTCCAGAAAATGAAATCATGCACACAACTCTAGAAGACACAGCCATGTAGCCACTGACACAGAAGAACAGATGATGGGACTCCGACTACACTCATTGAAGACAAAGAAATATAAGAAAAAAGTAAAACTAAAGGACAATACTAATAAAGGCAGACCTTGAGGGACTTACTCTAGGATGTCTTTATGCAGCTGTAAGTCATCCTTCATAATACAAATTAATGCAGTGCTTAAAGGCTCCTTGACTTCACTTTGCCAGCCTCAGTTCCCTGTGGTTTCAGTCCTCTGTTTGCACTGATTTTTTTTTTCCTTCAAGCATGGAAGTCTTTAACAACTGCATGAATAAAGTGAAATCTTAAGTATGTCCTGGACCAGGACATTGGTCCATGCAATGGAAGTATGAAATCTAAAGATATCATGCTCTCTCTATTGATTTCCATCAGTTTTACAGTGAATAAAAGTGAATAGGAGAACATACCTGATGGGCCATTGTGTGCAACAAAAATAAGACTAGAAGAGTGGCACAAATTAGAAGCAGTTTGATAGTAATTTATGAGTGTTCCTAGCAAAATAGTGTCCAATCTATTTAAAGTCCAGGACATCCAGCTTTTACCACTTGCTTTACCTCCCATATATGCAATACTCTTTACAATTACTGTGTTGGGTCCTGCATGACATTGATGAATTTTTATTTCTTTAAACAAGAAGGACAGAAGGAGAAAAGGAAAGGCCAAATGAGTGCTATATGCTCTATTGATCACTCTGGGAAAGGAAGTGTGCAAACAAAATTTAAAGTAACATGTCCTGAAAGCTTTGAGATTTTCATTCATTAAGAAGTAAATTCTTACTGAGAAACATGAGTTAAATTTAAAAATCCAACACATAAAACTTGTTTTCCTATTCAAGCTATTTGTACAATTAAGTTTAATTTAAAAACTGTAAGAGAAATAAATTTGAGTAGCAAAACTTTAGAAACAAGATGAAACCTTTACTATTCTAAATTTTTCTAAGTGATGCAGGTGAATGTCAATAACACTGAGACCATTAGTTCTTTAGTTTTTACCTTTTGCAGGAGTTTTGTAGGTATACCTGTACTATTACTATGACTGTTGTGGCAGTGCTTTTCATTCTGTTCTTTTTCCATGGGCTCAGGCTCTCCAGCATTCCCAGGACAACTACCAATGGTAATTGGTAAATTCAATTATTAGTGCTTAACTGACAATGTCCACATTGACACATCAACATGTCTCTTTGTCAAGATCTGCAACTTGCTCTACCTGTGTCTAGAGCAGACATGTGAAGGGGAATAGCAGAGCAGAAGCAGAACCCAAACTGAGGGTTTCCTGAGCAAGTAAGAAGCTTTTCCTGTGAGAAGAGGAAACCTGTGCTCAAGAAGCATGTCCTCTAGATGGGTATATCTATTTTAAAGAAGCTCTTCAGGGCTGTTTTATTCACATTATGATCCATTTCTTATTTTGCAAACAGACAAAACTTCTGGTGTGCAAGGAGTGGTTTATATTTCATTGAGTACACAAGACTACGTTGGGACTGCCAAAAATTTATGTAGCCTTGCCACAGAGAAATGTTCTGAGGTCTAGACACATGGAGAGAAACTCTGTTGCATTTTAAATTATAGCTGGCCCAAAACACCACAGTTAGTAAAGTGAATATCTCTAGCCAAGATGCAAGTGGGATCACCCTGGAATTTTACCCCAAAGGCAAAAAAAAAATCATAAAGTCGTTTAGTCAAAAGTGTATCTCTAAAGAAAGCTAAGGGACAGGTGTATCTAGACCTTTAATTGGGAAATATAGGAAAAGTAAAAAATCAGGGGAAAAAAGCGGCAAGTTGTTTTCCAAATGGTTTTTCAGTGCCTCAGTCTTGAAAAATAACTTGTATTTCTTCTGTGTGGTTTGGCACTGAGTGCACTGAGGGAAGCTCACAGACAGGAAGATGAAAGCTTTAAAACTCTGCAATGAAAAATATGAAAATGCTGAAAGAGAACGAAACTGAGGGAAGAAAGAACACTTCAGAGCTGACTGGAACATATTTTAAGAAGTGTAACCACAATGAAGAGCAATAAAAATAATAAAGGAACAAATAAAAGGAAACAGAAAAGAAACTGGTCTGTGGCAATATTTATGATCAAAACAGTTTTGAAATAGAACTTTCTCTACTAAATTTGCATATTTCTGACCAGAAAGAAAAAGCCCTGTGACACATTTTCTAATAAGCTCCCTGTCACACATTTTCTAATAAACTCTAGAGTACTCTAGAGTACAAAACATGGGTGTCTACCTGAAGAAAAGTCAAAATCATAATCTCTCAAAGAAGCCAGAGCCAAGAAAAAATGTGAGCATTTACATAGTTTTTTCCTAACTTTAATCTGTGCAGGATCTGTTGTGACCAGCTCCTTCATAAAGCTAAAGAAACCTCAAAACAAATAAAAGCCATTTTAGTTTAAGATTTATTATAAAAATCCAATATATAACAATTCCTAAGGACAGGCAGCATTGATATTAAGCTTACTTGTGACTACAGTTACTGGACATAACAGTCCAAAACAAGTACTTATGTGCGTGAACAGGTCAGAAAGCACACGGTAATTTATTACCTAACAGCTTCTTGCTGACGTAAATCTTTAACATGTACCTAAGCTCTTACAAGATATCTGATTGGTATTATAATCAGAAAGTGGAGGATGTAACAAAGATATTAAGAACAGATTGTCGTCTTGCATGAAGAGATTACAGTTCGTGTGATTTCCAGGAATATAATTATCTTTCTTCTATAAGTTCTGTTACCATTATTAATAGGTAAAGATATAAAGAAAGAGGTAGGAGTTTTAGTAGTTAGACATATAGTTCATTAATAAAAATTTATATAGGCAGGAAGATGGAAAAGATGGAGGGAATATTCAGGTCTTCCTCAAATACTGTCAAATGATTGCAAAATAGAAAAACAAAATCTGCTGTGACACTACTATATCTTCCAGAAATTCATCTCACACTTACAAGATTGCAGCTTCACAGGTAACATGCATATAATTACAGGACTATAAAAAACCCCACTTGAATGCAGTCAAGAACCAAACCAAATGAAAAAATGTCCACTTACTTTTCTGTTTAGCTCCCTGCTCAACAGCCCCACTTCTATGACACCAATTTCAAGCTGTTATTTACAGAAAAGTCAAGAGTTTTGAAAAGCAAGGAGTTTAAGATACAAAAAACTAGCTAACTGAACAAATAAATAGGTAGATAGATAAACAATGAGTGGAAATACTTCCTGACATCTTTTGCCATTTACACCCTAGAATTATCAAAGCAGGTTTCTCTAAGAATGTCAACACCAGGGCATTGCAGTCAGCTTAGCTGTTAGACCTGGTTAATATCAACTACCATAATACATTACTTCATGTACATTATTGGGCAGGCTGGTGCATGTGTTCCCTGCCCCACAATACACTAGCTGGGATATAAATCAGCATTGTGAAAAACAAAAGCTGTGTCTAAGCAGAGGAATAATACTCAGTGTCTGGTCCAAGGGCAGCAGTGCAGTTACAACCTGCCTCAGTGCCTGGGCTGTTTATAAAACTGCTGAGAGCCACAAAAGTGCTGCTTCAAGACAGGGCAGTTACCTTCCAGTACGTGCTCCCTCACTGCTTAGCAAGCACAAGCCTGTCCAAGGGAGAAAAGGCCTCTTAGCTCTTGTCCCTTCATCAATCCATGCTTGAACATTATAGAAATTCACACATATACAGGTTTTGCTGAGATTTGAGGCAAAAATAGTTCAGAACATTAACTTCTTCACTCAGTCAGCGGCAATGTAACCAGAACTTCACTGAATCTAACCCTCACTTATGTTTGCAAGTGCATAAAGAACAGCATCTTAAAATATTCTAGCAAAGACAAAGCTGTAGAATACATACATTAATACCATCCAGAAGACTCTATAACTGGGATAAATCCTAAGTAAGGGCAGCAAACAAGCAGCACTGCACTCAACATGAAACAGCAGTAACACATCAAGCAACAGATAAACTGGTAAGACACAGAAAGAAGCAGACACAGATGGAAAAGAAAGACATGGCTACCTTCCCTTCCAGTCTTAACAGTTGAAATTGATTTCCCACAAAGCTCCTTAAAAGCTCATAAGCAGGAGCTTATATCAATAAGTAGAGTAGTGATTAATCACGCTATCTAGTGCTTCAAAACAGACATGTTGAGTTCCACATACTGCATAACCTAATCAGTCAAATAAATGGGATTGTACACAAAACATGCCTTCACAGATATATACAATCAAGTAACAGTAATAAGAAAGAGATTATTGACTTCAAACAGAAGTAAAATCCCCCCACTAAAGATAGCAGAATTAAGAAACAAATTAATGATCTTATAAAAGGAAGACTCTTGAAAGTGTAGCAGTTGAAAAAGAGCACAGCCTGTATTTAATGCTTTTATGTTGAATGATATTTCTATTTACTGCATGGAATTAGTCTCTTATTACTGTGAATGTTCTGTAATGGGCTAGTTAGAACTGGATAATTTATTTCCTAAAGCCTCAGAGACACATAGGATTTTCTGCCTTCTATGGGAAAAAGGAGAGGAAGACACAATACTATAAAACAGCTAAGTAGGTGTAATAGATCTCCATCTGACATAGGAAAAATTGAGTAGAAAAATGGGAAAAGTTGCTGTTTGAATTTAGAAACTCCACTCAGTCTAATCATTGTTACAAATGGTTCCATGTTATGTTTGAATGTTTAAATCTTCTATTTCTAAAATAGATGCAAGTGTCCTTCCCAAACTCTAATAATTAAATTATCAGGCATTAGATTGTTACTTGTATACTAATGACTATCATTTGAAGAAAGGTTCTGTGGATGTTCTTGGTTTTTTTTTCTTTATTGTTCTTAATGGCTTTTGCAGATATATAGTTTACCTCCCAGCAGACCTGGACAAACTATGCAATGAGACAACAAGCCCGAATATTTCCAAATTACAACCAAAAGCAGCAAGAAACACTAGTAAAATTACAACTGAATAAAAATCACTAAGGGACACTATGATCAACAAAATCGATGGGCTTCAGGTTAGAAAGCCAATCATTGACATATTACACAGAGATAATAAGAGAATTTATGGAATAACTCTACATGAAGCACAATGAAGGAAACTCCTGTTGAGAGACAAATACATATAGACAAAAACATACTGATACAATGCTAAGAACTAAACTATACTAACAAATTAAATACTCACAGATATTTAAGAATGGAAATCACCAAAATACTTTCATCCTGCAGGTTCCCATGTTTCTGCTTATATGAAAAAGGCGCTAATTTTCTGCCAAAGTAATGCATCAAATCCTACATCCCCTCTATTTCTTAAAGGCCTCAAAAACTCACAGCAGTCAGGCATTCTCCACCCATTAAGTATTCTCTCCTTGTCTGTGTTGAGAACATTTAACAATCTGATAGTAATAAAACACTACTTTCAAAGCCAGTCACAGTGTTTTTCCCTGTCAGGTGCACCCCACTATGGCAAGAAAGCCAAAATACATATATACAGCAGTGTGCAGTACTTACAGCAATTTCATATTCTCCCATTAAAAATGAAAAAAAAAAAAAAAAAAAGCAAACAAAGAAACAAAACCCACAGATGACCTGGGACATAAATAGTTTTAAAGTTGAAATACAAATTTTTTTCCCCCTTATATTTTCACGACACAATTTTGCTATGGAAACACTTCAAATATCATCTATCTTAACTCTTTGATTCTTCATTCAAACATGGCTAAAGAACTGTAGCCATAATACAAAATTTTCAGATCCTGAACTGGTCTGTAAGAATATCTTCAGAAGTCCTGTCAAATTTAGATCAAAATAGGCTTTGGAGAAAAATGCCTCCTTCTTCCTGCAGCAAATATTGGGTTCTCAACCACTGATAAACTTCACAGTAAAATAAGGAGGTTACATGCTTCACAGAGTAGCTAATTCATCTATCTGCAAGGACACACAGAACCCAAATTTTCTGCCACTGGGTTTCTGACTGAAAAGCAAGTACACTAAAAACAGTCACAAGAAGATTCAGTCTATAACTGGGGAGGAATCACATGTGTGTTGTCCTGGTTTCAACTGGGAGGGAGTTAATTTACTTCCTAGTAGCTGGCACAGTCCTGTGCTCTGGATTTAGCACGAGAATAATGTTGATAACACCCTGATGTTTTAGTTGTTGCTAAGCAGTGCTTGCCATAAGTCAAGGACTTTTCAGCTCTCGTGCCTTGCCAGCCAGGAAGCTGGAGTGGCACAAGAAGCTGGGAGGGGACAGAGCCCGAACAGCTGACTCCAGCCGGTCAGAGGGACATTCCACATCGTATGACACAACGCTCAGAGTATAAACTGGGGAGCAGGCTGGGCAGGGCTGTGCTCCACTACTGGCTGGGCATCAGCTGTTGAGCGACGAGTGGCTGAGAGGGGCTTAGTTGCCAGTTGGCGTTACGCCGTGGCACTGTAAAAAAGCAGTACTGGTTAAATCTGAACTGCAGTGATTTTGAAATAGAAACCAAAAGGAGAAATAAGCATAAGAAACGGCTACATACAATGTCAATTTTAGCAAATATAAATGGTCTCATTAAGTTCACAGTAGATAATAAAGGCATGAGTATTTACAGAGCAGATAATAAAACATATGAGTGTTTGCAGAGTACAGATCTGGAGCTGGGACTCACTGAGTGAGAACATAGAATAAAGAAAAATGTAACAAAAGAGTGCATGAAAAAAAAAAGGCAACTTGAAAGTTATTTGAATTCTAGCTCACCTGCTAATATCTGAATGCAATTCTTCCATATTCCTGAAGATCTGAATTAGTGAATGAAAGCAGGAAGACTGCATAGAAAAATTACAACATAGAAAGAGGACAGGTATTCGGACCAAGAAAAATTAGAGCATAGTGTAGTCTTGGGGTCCCACAGCATAGAAATCCACTGATTCTATGTATTGATTGAATCCACTGATTCAATGCCACCGATTCTGGTATTGAATTTTTTTTTAAGGAAATATTATTTATTTATCATATCAACATAAAAATTTATCTTATCCCTTTCCAGGGGAATTATTCACTCTTTAAAGCACTAAAGAGTCACCACAAAAACTTAGTACTTAGATTATTCTTTATTCATCTCTTTTATGTTGATAATTTCTCTCATCCACAAATATCAAATTCAGTGTTTTCAATATCTAAGGCATTTCTGAGGAATGAAGAAGAAGGCTGTTTTTTGTGAATGCTGCTCTAGCCCTCATCTCTATGATTAAAATCTCTGCATCACTCACAAAATAATTTAGAAGTGGAAAGCAACTAAATTAAGATATATTAAAATCAGTTCCAAACTTCCTTTTACAGCTATAATTATTTTTGTCAGTCTTGGACATTTTACATCTGATAACCTTATCTCCAGGAACACCTGGCACTCTTTCATATTTATTTTCCTGCCAAGTAAACCAAAACCACTAGTTCTGAAAAAAGGATTGGCAGACTGTCCAGAGACAGGTGATTACTTTGAAAATTTAGAAGATAAGGGAAGAGATTAATTTAAGAAGAATGTAGGAAATATAGTGGGCAAAATGACAAAAAAAATGAGGCGAAATTTATATTTTAAAAAGTTAATTAAGTCAACAAAGAATGACAAGTATCTAAATATATATTTACTGTTCACATTGTTATACTATAGTTAGAAAAAAATCTGTATATTGAAATTATGTTTTAATGATCAATACTGTGTAACTTTGCTAGTATAGAAAATAATATATGAATAAAAATATAATTTTGCATTGCAGGTACCTTATAATCTCATTCACCTAAAGCTAATATAAGGAACAAGAGCCTTAGTAAAATAAATCCATGATTCCAGCTATATTATCTAGAAGAAAACAAACTTCACATAGTTCAATCTGTTCAAACTTTAATCCGAAGCTGTTTAATCTGAAGAAAAGAGGCGTGGAAACTTTTCACTCCATCAAAGAGCTGCTTCAACGTTTCCTTTTGATCAATAGAAAACTCCAGTGAAGAAAATTAATTTATAAAGTTTCACTAGCAGTGCATACAGATGAATAGAGCATTAGATCACTTTAGTTTCCACTACAAAATATTTTTCTTGATATTGCATAACTACATTTCTAACCAGATCAGGTACAAATGTTTACCTCTGAAATACAATCTCATGGACATTTTGTCTGAGACTTAGAAGTCTGTGGCCAATCAGATAATTTTTAAAGGGTAGAATGTTTCCAAGTAAAAAGAACTCGATGACCAGAGCCACTCAATGACCACAACATGCACAGGCCACCCCACTTTCTTGTTCCTTTCTGATTGTTTGTAAATAGTAGATAAGTTTGAAATGTCTTTCATTTCTAATGCTACAATTAAATTTATTAGGGCTCTTACATGAGAAAACTTATTTACTCTTCCTACTTTCACTTAGAATACTTTATACAGAGACCTACCATATATATATTTATGGTACCACAAACTCATTTTTTCCTTCCCTTAAATGCAACTTTATGTTTTCAGTGGGCATAACAATTATCAGATTCTCTTTGCTGTATGATTTAAGTTTTTGTAATGAGCATTGAGTCTACGTAAGTCAAGCTATTTCCACAAACAGCTCCACTGCTGTGCGCAGAAGTGAATTTTTGTACCTGATGGATAATTAAACAGAAAGAAGACCTGTAAAACAAAGCTTGCCAGATGACAAAAAATGGACAAGGACAGTTTTTGGGTGTCCATGAGTTAGCAGAATATAGAATCAGCCCTCTGGAGTAACTCTTCAAGGACAGCAATGGCAGAAAGGAGCTGCATAGATGCACATTAAGCTACACACCCAAACCCACTCATGGTACCACTGCAGCTGCCCTGACAGCAGAGATGCCCTGAATGGCATCAGAAAGAAGGAAAATCTGGGTCCCAGCATTGATACTCACTGCTACCAAACCTCCCTTTCCCCACAAAAAGCAGAACCCACAACTCTGCTATGTCTTTCTCAATGCTCCATACACGCCACATTTGCAGGGCTTTATGTTATCTACCATGAGAGTAACCAATGTCACTTCTATCACCTATGGAACAACTCATAACATGCTTTTGGAACCAAAAAGACTGGATGCTTTTTACCCCTGTACAATTAATGTCAAATGTAGAACCATGCAAAAGAGTATTTGAAATGGATTTTGGAAGGTACTAAATAAACACCTGGCCATTTGTGGGGAAGACAAGAAGCATAGAATCTGCTTCATCTGCAGTTTTGAAAATATGGATGTTATTGAGCAAAGATGTCAAGAAAAAGACAATGAGAAAAGCTGAGAGCAACTTCAGCAATAGGCTTTGCAATATTTAAAAGCTAAATACAATTTCAAGCTTTCCTCATGCTAATGACGAGCATTTGAAAAGATTCTCTCTTGCCTAAGGTCTAAACACCTATTCTACTGAGCATACTGAAAATTACCTGTTTTCCATGAATCAGATAGGAAAGGAAAGCAATGAGTAATTTTATTTTTGCCACTGTCTCCCAAGTCCTAGCAGATCCAGTAATACTGTAAGTGATTTAGTAAGTGTGCATTTATCCAGGACAACACTTCTTTTCTGACACATACTTTTAGGTGCATGTTTATCAGACAACTGCAAGACACTGAACACACAAGACTGTGAGAAGGGTTCCCCTTAGGACTGAGCAAGCATAAGGCAGAACCTGAAGTTTTTTTGGAATCCTACTTTGACTCAATGAATATAGCTGATGGGTTTTCTTTATAATTAATTTAAATCCAAGCTGCCACATATTGCTAGTGCCATCATAATGCAGAATATTTGAGCATTACTAATTGTAATTGTTTACAGACAAAAGAAGCATCTGAATTTATTGGCATAGCATACACAACACATACAAGACCATTAAAACATTTTTCTCAGGATGATATTCAGATGTGTTCAGGAACTACCTGAGGTTCTCACAACATAATTATATGTGAATTAATAAAAACTCACACAAGCTAGAGCAGACTAGCAAATGCTGGAGAGAGGGGAAGATGTCAGCAAACTTTGCCTCAGCAAGTCTACACTCTGGCTTGTGATACAGCACCTTAATTCACCCAGAGAAATTTTCAGATGTCTGGTTTCTGTGAACACTTGAAAAGAGATATTATACCTAAGAAAAGAAATTGTACTTGATTTCTCCAGGAAATAAAGTTCAACTTGTGAAGTTCTAAGCTTTACAAGAATTCAAGGTCAGGACTTCAACCAGTTGCTTGGTTTTGCTAAAGAGATTTACATGGGGATGGTGAAGTGGAGAAAGGGATGTAATACAGCCACTTCAAGCTCTTTGGAAACCAAGAAAATTAAAATTTGTTTTCATGCAAGACTTCAAAAAGCATAATCTTGTAATACTATGTGTATTAAGTATACTTGGTGTTAACTTCAGACACCTCTTTGGTGAGTGCCATGATATTTTCTAATCATTCTAAGGAAAAAAACTTATAAAGTGACTGATTTTTCTTTCTCATGGTTTTAAAAGGATAATGGCTCTGCAAACCTTTCAAGCCATGTCCTGAATTCTCAAAATACCTAATCCCTACTCAGAATATGAATATGCTGCTTATAGGTTTCAGTCCTTATGCTAATGACTTGAACAGCAATTCATAGCCTACCCCACTTTCAATTCACGGAACTGAGCATTTCTTCCTGATTAGTCCTTCCTTATTTAAAACTGAGCATTCCGTCCTGTTTGTTCCTCTTTACTTTAAAAAAGATGAGTGATGAGTAAACTAGAGCCTGAAGCCAGACAAGGGCATTCCTACCGTGAATGACAGAATCTTTACCAGTACTATCTAAAATTATTTTATCATTAAAATTTAATACAGTTTGACTCTGAAATGACATTCAGCATTTAAAGTTCTCAAGAAGGCATATGTCAGGCTCATGGAATGAGAAGACTGTTGGTCTTGCCATTCTCATATTTTGAAGGATGCACTCAGCTTATACTACCTAGAGATGCTCCTCAATGGGAGAAGGGTTCTGGGAGGAGTCTGACTCTGTATGGAGCCCAGAGCATTCTCAGACCCTGCAGGCATAGACTGCAGTGGGCTGTTGATATGCTCTCCTCAAGCTCAAACCCATCCAGCATACTGTAAAACATGTTAAGGCCTTTTGTGGGGCTAGTGTGTTAATTTTTCCTCAATTACATTCTGTCTTAGTCCATGAATCAAAAAAAAGCACAACATACTATGCAGAAGTGGACAATTTCAGAAACTATTTAACTTCTGGTAGCGGACAATTTCTGATCCTTTTTCATCTTCCTAGGGCATGTTTGCTGAAGAAAAATGAACTCATGTAGAGATCAGCAAAATCATTTCACTGCTTGACCAAAGGCTATATGTGCTTTAAACAGCGTTTAGGAGAAGTTAATTTATTACTGTAGAAATTCAAAAATTCATGATACTCTTGGAACCTAATAAAAAGAGCCTGTGATTAATTACAGTGACAATTTACCACCTCCTTTCACTACCCAGGCTTCTATTCCTTACCTGAAGGTTTACATTTATGCTACTGTTTAAACCGGCTAAATGTGCAACCTTGACACTTGAATAAATTCACCGATTTAGAATTTCTGCCACAGAGGATTGCTTGTACAGCTCTATTACCTGCATGCTTTGGTGTATTCAAATATTGCAGTCAACTGACACACCTGTTTAGAACTGAGGGGTTTTCTTCCTTGGTTAATTTATGCAGAAAACAGGAATGAGTCAGACTTATACATTTAAAATTTGGTGGGGAAGATTTACAAGTGGAGTCAAAACTAACACCTTGCAAAAAACTCTCTGCAAAGAGAACAGTGGGTGAGTTTCTCTTAAACAGGAGAGCCTTTCCAGAAATCTGGGGTTTTCACACAGAAGCTAGTAGGGAAGCTTTCCACACTGAGGTATCAGAAAAATTCAAGTGCCTGAGTCATGTAGACTACATTGCTTACATAGCAGTGCAGGCTTTCCTTCCAGATGTCTGTGCAGGTGCTCTGACATTACTGCCAGAAGAAATATCATGCTGATCTTCCTTATATCTCTGAGTCTGAAGTTTCATATTAGGCAGGAAACACTGCCAAGATACTGAGGAAACGTATTAATTTGCAAACTCAAAGTACGTAGTCAATATTGGAAATGCATTATCTTTACTTCTAACTAACAACTTCATAACAGCTGACTAATTTAAATAACACTAAGACTTCACTGTGATATTCTTCTAGCTTATTTTCCCATCATTAAAATTAAGAGACTCTGCATGTTCATTCTTCTGTCATCTTAAAATTTTATCCAGTCTTAAAATTTTTACTACTTTAGAAATTTTTCTATACATTTTAGGCTAATGGGTAGGATGTTAAACGGGTGGAAGAGTTCCTACTGTTCCTGTAACAATGACCCAAAAAAGATGAGAATATTTCCTCTTACTGTGTCACTATGGTCTATTTTGGTTTGAACTCAACTTTTCCATAGTTTAGGTCTTTTTTTTTCTCTTCCCAGACTTTGACCTAACATTTCCAAGCAATTTTTAAAAGTGCTATCAGGAATACAGGAAGGCAGTAGAAACAGAAAAGCTATAATTAAAGGCAGTGAAAGTCAATGAGCCTAAAAAACAGCTGTTCAGGCACATAGTATCATAATAATTAAAGAGTAATAATTTTTCAAGCATATCTTATATGCAAATATCAAACTGAAGAGTGAGATAACTGGTCACTTTTGAAAAGAAGAATTTGAAAGACAAGCGCAACTAGTAACCTCTTACATAGAGTTCTCAAAAGGGTATGCAGTAAAATTATATATGGAAAGAGGGTTAAATAATAAAAAATTGGGACAATTATACATATTATGAAGAAACTCAATTAACAAGAAAGGATTAATGATTTATAAAAGACATTTAAGTGTGGTAGTCTTCGAAGGTTTTGAATGCAGACCTCCAGAACTGTATTTGTTTGCATTTTATAATCTTGCAGTGTAGGGTTTTTTCACTGTGATGTCCAAGTAGTGAATCAGATATCTGAATAAAAAGTCTGCATATGTATAAAAATATTTATATCTTTGATGGGAAAAACTTAATCAACATATGTTATGCTTTCCAAGTGTTGTGTAGTCACCATTAGTTATGCTAGCAAATAAATACAAATGTTTTGACATAATAAAATTATGTGCACATGAAATAGCTGCCTGGTTATGGTCATCTTACTACTCAGTCATGCCTTTTTTCTAAAGAGTACTACCTCTGCCTGAGTTTAAACAAATGTCTGGTGCCAAAATCACCAGAAAATAAGTGGCTTTCGGGTTTCTAAGAAAGAAGAGTCCTGTAAAGGCAACTTTAAAAAAGTACAAGATGCTGAAAAGATCTCATATTGTCTTTTAGCATTTACTTGCCTCTTTATCAAATCACTGCATAATGCAAATAGGAAGGAGATTTTCAGCTATTGCCCTTTAACCTTAAAACACAGATGAAGAAAAGATAGATAGGGCAAAGAGATGCTGCCAGACATCCCAATCTCTTTGCACAGGACAGAATAAATGACAGCTATAGGAAGCTCTCGAGATACCTGAGTAATTATGCAAAAGTGACCTTAGCTCTTGAAATATATTTAGAGTGGACATGGTACAGCATTTTAAACTTCATGTTAGCCAAGATATTTTCCTTATTTTGATATCAAAACCGAAAATCTACGGCTTTCCCATATTCTTTACTCCATGCTCTGAAAAATACTTAGAAAAGGTAATCTTGCCAGCAGGTAGCAAAATTGCTATGAAAGATACTCATGGGGTTGTGTGTCTTAGAATATATTTGCAATCCATTTGAACACTGTTATCTGTCCTCTCCCCTTCTGTACAGAGCACATAAAAACTTGTTGTTATAACGCACACATATCCTAACAAATTACTGGAAAAAAAATATCATCCATTGAGGAGAAGTGATTTAAAATTCCTGTTGAAATTTCACATGGATGAACTTGTTTTCTCATGTGGACAAAGTAAAAGTTGTAATTTATTGCCAATATTCATCCTAATTTAGAATACTACAGGAAGGTCTAGGTACCCAATTGTTAAGAACATTACAGTTCTTCTTCCCTTCTTCCTGTTTCTGTCCTCGTGGCAAAAGTAAAAAAAATCTTTACAATTGTTTACATCAATCCTTTACATAAGCAGCATCAGCCTGGGAGACTTTTTTGTGAGTCTAAAGTATCCAGCTTAGGTGTTTTTGGTATATCAACATAAATTAAATAAACATATTTTTGCCATTGCCAGAGGGAGTTACACATCACTCAGACCTTATTGTGACCTTTTGTAAAGAAGAAAGTCTCAAAGAGCAAAGAGCAAAACCAACCCAAACTAGAATGGTGCTCATATCATAACATTTCAAGGAGCAAACCCTTGAAGTCAAAGTAAGATCACTCACAACTATAAACAGAGAATGTAGGTTATATTCATCACACAATTTGCTGTGAAGAGAGAATGTGTGGATATTTAAAAATCCAGTTTAATTTCTAAATAGTTTGGAAGAGGGATAGTTGCCACATTTAACATAGTTATACTTACAAGGAGAGAGGGTAAGTAAAGTATTATAGTTATCTGGACACCAGGCAAAATTCCTTTTGAGAAAAAAAGGAATGCCATGTGAAAATCTCAAGTTTGCATCATGAGATGGAGGCTTGAAGAGGTAATCTGCTGCTTCCTAGGATAACGAAGGGTATCTTAGCTTCCTAGGGTTAGAGTCTGATTCAGAAGATAGCTGTTTACTTTCTGAAAATAAATAATGCTACTGCTATTAAACAGTACCTCAATGGTCTGACAAATAAGCACTAATGCATCACCTAACTGTGAAAACAGATAACGATGAGCAAGAAAGAAAAGCTATAGGAGTAAAATTCCTAAAATTTTAAGAGGTTTACAAGAAGACCTAGAGAAGACTTTGGACCCACACAGTGCGATTTCTACTGAGACCTGAGTGCCTCAAATCTGTGAGCGAGGGACACAACAAAATGCAGAACTGAACTCCCTGAAGGACAAGTTGTCACCCTGTGTAGCTGATTTTCTCTTCCCTGTGAGCTCTCACATGAACTTTGCTGCCTTAGAGCTGTTAAGCTTTCTGGAATAATTCAAAATAATTATTACAGGAAACTTAAGGGTTCATTGCAACATCTGTTATGCTATTAGGTTCCACCATAGGAAAGTGTGGCCTAGGTCTGTATATTTTCACTTGTATTGTGTGTTGTGCTGCTTTATTAGTAGAACTTCAAGTGTTAAAACAGTTTTTAAGCTGTTTGGATTTACAATACTGAGAAGTTATGTGCTTAAATAACAGAGACTAGTCTGGATGCTGATCATGGTCGGATTTGCACAGACATTTCCAAAAGTGACACCTCTAACACCTTACATCCTTGTTATCATTCTGCTAGTTTCTTAAGATCAGATGCTGCACACAGCTGCCTTTTTCAGCCTCTCAGTGGCTGATCTTGGCTGCTCCAATAAGACTCAGTGGAAATTAGCGGGTTTTCGTAAAAATATTCAGTGATCATTGGTCCAGCCACTAAGATGACCTTATTAAAGTCCTCAGTTAAATAATGGAAGTAACTGTTTCATGTTCTGTTTCTCAGGAACTGGATTCATGATTCAACCACTGTGTAACAGTTGAAACCATGTAAACAAAAAAAAGCCATTTAAACAAATAAAAGCAAATAACTTATTCTTTGCTAAACTTAACGGGCATAATAATAATGCTGCTTAAGTATTTTCACTTTCAGAACCTCCCACAAATTAAAAATTGGGTTAAAAAGCCAATGGCAGCATCTTAGATTGCAGGTATCAGTATGTTCAGAGTTAAATAACAGACACTTTTGATCTAGAAATTACATTCCATCCAAAATACTGGGAACTTTTTAAAATGGAATAAGAATAAAATTTGAAAAAAAAATCTCCTGCAGCAGCAAGGATTAAGAGTAAGTAGCCAAAGCACAGCAAATAAATTATGGCAATGGCGAATGGTGTTAACAATAGAAATCTAATAATGCTGTACATGTTTAGAGGAAGATAAACTGATGACATTGATGTTGTCATATTGTCAGTTGACAGCTCTAGGACTATCTCATTCACTAGAGAGAGACTTAACAGAATGTGATGTTTCTGTTTGTCTTACCCCTTTTTATTTGCTTAGTATGACAGACTTCAAATGTGCAGCTTACAAGTCACCTATAGCAGAGAGTCTCACAATAAAAGAAATGAAGATCTTGTTTACCTGGATTCAAATTCAAATGGGATTGAAATAGTGGTTCTAGGCACACTTACTCTACACCAGAAAGACAGCTGCTCGCGAGAGGCAGCTGGGTTCTTCCAACCAAGACTGAAATCTCCATAACTGTGAAGTTGTCACAGAAGATTTAAATATCCAGCTCAGCATAAGATGGAGGCACGTGGGATGAATAGACAGAAATCTTCAGACAGAAGAGTCTTAAGCCCTCTTTTGTTTGTACAGTAGACCCCTCAGTCAACTCAGAGTTGAATAAACACCATCTTGCCTGCCCAAACTTTCCACCTCTGCACCCAAACCATTTGCAACTATGACCCAGCCAAGGGTGGAGCTCACGACATCTTTCTGTCCTTCACAGCATTTTGGAGAGTGAGATCAAAGGACACAACCTGATCACTTAGTCTGACCTGCTATAATACATATTTCATCATAACACCTTGCATCAGAACTGAAGATTGCAAAGAAAATAATTTACTCTTAAAATGCAGCCAGAAATCAAGGTAAGACGAAGATACCAGCAACAGAGACTCAGAGGAAGGGACTGCCTCAGGGATATAGCAAAAGCTAAATGTTTAGGAAGAAAAGACATTATTAAACTTGACTGGTATACACATGTGTTAGTGTTTAACCTTGCTGCACTCTCACAGGATACATTTTGCCATATTCAGAATTTTCTATTAGAGAAACACAACACTTTTTGCAGCTCTAACATGATGTATAGGCATACATGTTGAACTAAATATTCCTCTCTCAAGGAATTATGGCTTTCATGTCTAAGAAAAACAAATTAAACTAATAAATGTGCTAATTTTTATTATAAGATTGCAAATTTTTTCTGTTGTCTACATTCTCTGTGCTCCAGTCTCTGGAACACTAAATGCTCTCAACTGTGTATTCAGCCCCTAACCCTCACAGGACCAGATAGAATCCTGCAAAAATTGAAACCATCTAGAATCCTGCAATATTTCTTTTAAAGTAAGCTAATTTTAAAGGAGTAGATGAACTGTTGTACTTGATAACATGATATAGTAGTTGGCAAGAATAAAAAATTCCTCTTATATTCCTATCTGATAAGAAGTCATTCTGCTCAAGTTTAAAAACAATATATTTTCTAGTTAGCTGTGAATCTGTAAACTAGCTGCTGGGATATACATTTTCAAGATATTCTCTGGTTTAACTTTGAAATTGACATGAGGATTTTAGGGTTCAAGATTGTCATGCTTATTTCAGATAACACATGCTGCTTTAATGGCAATATTCATCTGATTAGGAGCTGTTCTTGTAGGTAGATGCTTGCTTTGAAACCTAGAATATTAGCAGGTCTGCTAGCTGTCATCAACAAATAATGTTTCTGAGAACAAATATCCACCTTCTACAGGATGGTAAAACAACTTCTAAGTAAATTGCACTGATCTGTCTCTAGTACAAATTCTATTCTATCCCTTTCACTAACCTGTATATCATCTCTTCACACACATGGACAATGTTTTAATAGTACATATTTAGTTAAAAACCAGAACTTTTAGCTGTCACAATAATGCCATCAGTACAGCACGACTGAAAATGGCTGAACAGCAAGCTCCTACTACCACAGTTATTTATGGTGGGAACTTCAGGAAGTCGTGAACCTTGTTTGTGTCAGTAGAAGGGCTAGGACAGGTTTTTGGCAGCCAGAAGTCTCTCCATGTGAGGAGCAACAGTAGGGCAAATCATAAAAAAGAAACCTTCAGTGAAGCCTTCCTCTCAGATTAGGTGGTGAGAAATTCAGCTGTTATTACTTCAACTCACTATTTCTTGGTAGACAGAAGAATTTTAGTATACACCAACAGATGTCTTGAAACTTTAAAAGTTTCTTTGAAATCATCCGGCTTGAGCTGTTGCAATTCAGACTGAATATGACCACTGAAATCAGCTGGAAATGTCCACTGTATTATTCAGATATATATTCATGGACACAGGTGCATTGTTCTGAGTGGAATAGAATACAATCATTCTAATCATATTTATTATGCAGTAAAACATTGAGATTACAGAAATTACTCTTTTACTCAGAAAGGAATTCCCTTAGAGAGTTTATACAACATAGAAAATTAGAATACTAAATCACAGTTCTTCTGACAAATCTGAGCTGAAAAATAATTCATAGAAAACTGCTTAAAAGTACATGGCATTAAAAAAGAACTGTGACATTGGCAGAGATTTTTACCAAGTTATTCAGGAGGAAATATAATGGCAGATGTGTAAGGTAATGCAGAAGAGTCATTATAGCAATTTATATTTCCTACTAGTTTTTTGGTATATGTTTTCCTGTGTTTTTTGTATGACAACAGAACACCAACTTTCTACAATGATGTTTACATTAGAACATTTTAAAGGTTTTGAGGTGAACATAGCTCTAAGAGACACTACTTGGTCTGCTGAGTCAATGTCCTGCATTCACATCACATACCATTTCTGATTAAAGCCTGATATCCTTGGTTCATTTCATGCCCTTTTAAATGTAGACAAAATATTTCAGATTATCTTGCATTTATTTACAGGAAAGAACACACATGCAAGCAGGACAGTTCAGAGCTGTGCTTCTTCACTCTATCTTACATATTCCCATACCACCACCACAGCCTGGGGTGAGTGAAATGCATCTTTTCTCTTCTGTCCTGTGTATCCATATTTAAGGCTGCTCGGAGCCAGGAATGGGCAGAATTGCCCCATGCAATACCCACACTGGTGATAAATATTCAGAAAGGAGAATGATCCCAGGAGGACATCAGTGCTCAACCTGCAGTTGAGAAGCGAGACAATCAGGCATAAAAAACCACCCATATCCTAAATTCAGGATTCAATATAGAAATAATAAATCAATGGACACCAAGATGCTTTTAGTGCTCTTTCAGAAGGTGTCAGAGCTATCGTAGCTACAAAATGTTACAATCTAGCACAAAAAATGCAACATGTACAGCTCAATGTATCAGCAGTAGGACTATATTCTCAAGAAATTCCCAGAGTGCCTGGGACTTTTCTTAATCCTGACAACTAAAACAGTTCACCAAAAAGTTATATGAATTTTGGCCATGCCAGCTACTCTCCTGCACTTTCTTCAGTCACAGAAAAGGCCCAGAAACCTTGTTCCCAAGGTCATATTTCCATCTGGGGCGTGAAGAGGCCTCTCTATTTTTCAGAGGGCTTAGTAAGAATTGTTCCCCACCCTCCTATAATCTTCTCCCATCTGCAATTCCTTCATGGCTCTTCCAATCAATATGATTTTCCTAATACCTCCAAATTACTATGTGGTTATTTGCTTTAATTTGGCTGTGGAGGGGGAAAACATCCAGATGTACTTTCTGTGTTTTCTAGTGTTGTTTAAAGCAAACAATACAATTCTGCTTATTCTGTTGGGGCCAGGTTTACCCTACATGTCTTGAGTCAGTCTGGTACAGTAGCAGTTTTTTCTTCACCTTGCCCTTTGGTGTTGTGAAAGTGACCTGGATAGGAAGGAGATGTGGTACTCTGTGTAGGAAAAGGGTCTTCACAGATTTCCCCATTCCTCCTTCAAAGAAAGCTGAGACAAAATCAATTTTTCTAAACACATGAATGCAACAAATGTAAACCACTAGATTTGGGATGAGGTGAGGAGGCAGGCACAAGAGGGTGTTATTGTAAAGAACTGAGCAAATCAATTCACTGGTTAAAAGATCATATCTTCTTCTTCCAGATGTCCCATTTCTGCACCCATGGCGCTCTCTTCACTGTGTGAAAGTTCTAACTTATTTTAGCAATAGCCAAGCATTACCTTGAGAGCATAAATTTTCCTCTGTATATTTGTCTATGCTACAGAGTTAAGGAGCAATTTTGTGTTTACTGTTGAATGCTTCCTTTTTTCTGTAAATAGCTAATTCCTCATTCACTGTTAATGCTGTCAGTTTTGTTTCTTTTAAACTCTGAGCACAGAAACTGATTTCTTTATTCTATTATATATTACTACATCCATCAGGTATTTTTAAGGGCTTCCTTTTTCAGGAATTATTTCACTACACAGATGTGTTCATGCTGCCACTCTGTGGCAGTGAGAGAAGTAAATCCAAAATGTCTGCATTTACATTGCCCTTAAAAATCTCTCGGAATGATTCCTAAGCTATATTAAATATCATACATACATTTTCTGTGTGCAGAACAAGAACTTGAGTTTAGCTGCTGAAATTCACACCAGGCATGACCAAATTGTGGCTGCAATTAAAGCCAGGATACTATTCCATATTTCCCAAATAATACAAATATATTGAAGAGTAGAAGTTCCTTCTTATTAATTCTGGGGCTTTTAAGCTAACACTATTGCATGCATATAAAGAACAAGCTAGTCTGCCATGTCCAGTGGAGGTGTTTGAACTAGAATTTCCTCTTTGCTTTGCTCGTATAAATTCTGTGTGAGGCAGACAATACTGTATACTGCTACAGAGCAAATTTTTCTTCTGGGTTAGTCGGCTAGCCAAATGATAGTTATTTTCCTGCTTTGCTGAAGCCCTTGTGTATCTGTCAGGGCCAAAACATCTCTAGCTCCAGCAGCTGATTTGCTGCACTAGAATATACAGAAATTTTAGAGGTAACAGGAAGTGTTGATCTCAAGCAGAGAGGCATCTGGCAGGCCTCTGTAATTAAATTCCTGGCACCTCTTGTGTGTTTTTATAGTTTTCCCTCAGTCAGCAGATAAAACTAAAAGTGTGAGATCCCAGAATTCACTGAACATTCTTTTAAATGTCACCATATACTTGCTGGTTACTGCTCAGTTAGGATCCCATAATTTTCCATCTACAAATGCAGTTCATTAATTGTTCCTGAAATGTCATTGCACACAAGATTTCAGGTCTTCAAGTGATCTGAGGTCTTCCCACTCCCTCCCAGACCAGCTGGGATAGACAGCTGGAATGGCTATACCAGCTGGATATCAACATCTACTCCTGTCTATATCCAAGGCCTCCTGCTTGAATCAGGTTTGATAGGATCACATACACCTCCACAGTTTAAAAAGCATTTTTACTGATAAAGACATCAATTAAAAAGAACTAAGAAAAGGGTACAGTGAGATGAAACAATTTCATTTTCTAACTGTTTAACCAGAGTCTTTTCCTGTCCTACAAAATAGCTAGTCTTCAGCAAAAACTCTCTGTAACCTTGAACCTCTACAGAGTTATGTTAATTAAATATCAACGTGATTCCTTTCCTCCACAGTCCCTTGGTTCCCTGGTAATAGTTTAAGCAACTATTGTAAATTTCTCTTATATTTTGTTTTCTGTACTCTGTATGCTTGTCTCTATATGTTTGTTCCTGACATTTTTTTTAGCTTGGTGCTGATGAAGAATCTTCCAGCTAGTGAACTACTGAACCATAGCTACTGAGCTATGGTTACACTACCGTCAGTTCTGGTCTCCACAGCTCAAGACAAGCTGCTTCTGGAGAAGGTCCAGCAGAGGCCACAAAGAAGATTTGGTGACTGGAGTAGCTTGGCATTTTTAGTCTAGAAAAGAGAAGACAGACAGGATCTCATCAATGCATACAAATATCTCAAAGGCAGGTGCCAAGAGGGTGGTGCCAGATTCTTTCCAGTGTCCAGCAACAGTATGAGGAGCAAAAGCAATAAACTACAACACAAGTTCCACCTCAACATGGGGAAGAACTTAACACTGAGGGTGGCTGAGCACTGGAACAGGCTGCCAAGAGAGGTTGTGGAGTCTCCCACTCTGGAGATATTCAAAACCCACCTGGATGCATTCCTGTGTCACCTGCTCCAGGTGACCCTGCCTTGCCAGGGGGGTTGGACTGGATGATCTTCAGAGGTCTGTTCCCACCCTAAACATTCTTTGATTCCATGGTTCTGTTATCATCTTGGAGGACCATGGGCTAAACCTCCTATTTTCCTAAGGAAAATCTATCTCAAAAGCACAACCTTTTGTGCCATAGAAGGGTAACCAAGTAAAATCTTGGATTAAAATAGTCAGTATGACAAAGCAGGTAGAACTCCAATGACGCGCTTAGATTTCCCTTAGATGGCTTGCAAGGTGTCTTAAAATCTTAACAATATCTTGTTTCTGCATCACTGAGAAATTACTTTCTTCTCTAGCATTCTTTCACACATGCCCTTATAAAACACAGTTACACTGAATCCTAAATTGATTTATGTGGGAACTCAGCACATCACTCCTGATGTCCAGAGTTGTCGAGGTAACCCTTGGAGGGGCTCGGAAATCCTGAAATGTTGCCAAAAGTGCTTGGTGGTTGGATTTTGACCCTGCACGGGATGTGCCACCTATATGAGCATGAGAGGATCACTTGGGGATAAGTGGTGAAGGAATTGACTATTTACAGGGTGAAAACATACAGGTTTTGGAATCTTGGTACAGGGGGGTTCTTAGGAAACAAGATGGAGGAATTAGGGTGTGCCCTGTTCTTCTCCTCTTCTTCTTGTCATCCATCTTTGATGGCGATGCTGGCACTTTGGGATTGGTTCACACTTAATCTGCACTTGTTAATAAAAGGTATTGGAAGGTAAAGGTAAATATCTTATACGTAATTTTTAGTATAAAAATAGATGACCGCCCAGTGGGAGGTCAGTGTGCCCATGGCTGTCTTGCTGGTCAGACCTCTGTCAGGCTGGCAGACAACTTTGTAGATAAGAATTAATAAACAATATTGAAGACTGAAAAATCTGAAGAGTGCACTTGTCCTTTGCAGCGCGGGCTGCCTCAAGGCCATCCTAAGCCTAACCAGGCAGAGACATCAGGCCGAGAATGGAGAGATTTAAACTTCTCATTCTTAAGTGAAAAGCAGAAATCTGTTCCAGCATTGTTACTTTCTAGATCTTTCTTTGAAATGTAAACCTGGAATGCAAATACCCAGAATATGATATGGAAATAGAATATCCCAGGCCCATAAATAAGGATCTGCGGTACACGTGAAATTTATTGTTCCGTTTGGTAATTGCATTTTAAAAAATTCCTGGAATGCGTACCTTAACATGATAGACTTTTGTTATCAAATATCCTTTTTATGCATTCTACGTGATTATAAAGCAGCAGCAGATGAATTAACAAATGCTAAATTACAGGAGATTCTGAGGACTGCACCAGCCCTGACATAAAATTTGAGGATATTTATATAATCAGCTCAAATAGCCTATTGATAATACAGCAATTTGCACAAATATTTCTGACTTCAATACCAAGTAGAAACACCAACATTCTGTCAAAGAAACTCGTGATATACAGCAACAACTGCACCTGAAATAAAGGACATCATCTACCTTTACATGCACTTCATCTTATGCCCCTCTTCACCCAAGCATTCTACAATTTTCTTCTCACATGTGTAGAGACAAGCATTTTTTATTGTTGGATAGTAGTAACCATACCTTGCTTTTTATAAAGATCTGCTTTTATGGTGTAAGATACTTCTCATATTGATGTCTTGATTCACTTTATCTAACTTGCCTTTGTTCAAAGATATTATGCTTCTTCCACTCAAGCAAAAAACTAGAATTACCTAGATTGTTGGTTCTTTTAAAGTTATTTTCTTCAAATCTATCTCATAAAAAGCATTGTCCTTTTATAAATCAGCTACATTTATTTGCTTAGCACTCCATGAAGTGTACTGGAGATATGCACTTATTCAAAACATATTCAGAACTAAAATTATGCAGAAATTTTACAGAAATGCAATAGAGGATTGTCAGTAATTCTGTTGACACTTCAAAACACCAGGTTTGCACCTTCTCTGCTGTATCCCAGATAGCACAAGGCTAGAATACCAGCAGAATTTCTGGCAGAATATCCTCCAAGTGGAAAAGCATTTCTATTCATCACAATGACTGAGAAAAAAATGTTACTGGTATCAGTGGTTGTGAAGTATGCCCAGGGCAGACTGGGCTCCATAAAATATCAATATCTTGTCACTCTCTATCTGATCAGAGGCTGTAGTTAGATGGAGGTCGGTCTTTTTCCCCAGACAACTAATGACAGGAGAGGGAGCATAGTCTCCAGCCGTGCCACAGAAGGTTGTGGTTGAACATTAGGAGGATTTTCTTCAGGGAAATGGTGATTGAACATTGGGATGGGCTGCCCAGGGAGGTGGTGGAGTCAACATCCCTGGAGCTGTTTAAGACAAGGCTGGATGTGGCACTTGGTGCCATGGTCTTGTTGACAATGGTGATGGTCAAAGGTTGGGCACAATGATTTTGGACATCTTCTCCAATATAATTTATCCTGTGATTCTGTGAAGTCTCCTGCCCAACTGGCTACAATAGTCATTCTGTGTTCCCTCTCCTTAAGTTTTCTGCAAATATATAAACTAATACAAATATATTGCTCAAAATACAGTTTCAACTCTTCTTCTGTACTCTCAATGATGATTCTTCCTTTTCTGGTAGTACCAGAGATTTGTCTAGAGATTTAAAGCAGACTGTGACATTTGAAACTATAAGGCATTTGAAGAAGTCTGTGGGTCTGACTTTTGTAGCAGAACTAAGTGTGGGTCATTGTAAGTTAATTTTGCATAAAATAAATTCCAACAGTTTCCAGCAACTATTATAAAAGTGGCTCATGAGATATGTCACAGTGATAGATCTGAACACTGAATTAAATTAACTGGTTTTATTAGCATGATGAAGTTTCAACTCTCCTGGGAGTTTGAAAAACTTCTTGTTGTGCGATAAACCTCAAAGCACCCTAGAACAGGTAGAACTGAATCCAAACTGGATTCTTGGCTTGTACACTTATTTTAGATAAGTAAAGTTGTGGGATCTCAGCACCTCAGGATGGAGGTGCAGAGTGGCTGAGACCACCCTTGGGGGGCTCGGGAGTCCTGGAACGTTGCCAGAAGTGTCTGGTGGCTGGACTTTGATCCTACACAGGAGACGACACCTGTATGAGGACTGGGAAGGTTTCACTGGGTGAATGGTGAAGGGATAAGTTAATTAGAGTGTAAGACACAGGGTTTAGGATTTCTGTACAGGGGAGTCTAAAGAAGTAAGATGGAGGAATTGGGGCGTGTCCTGTTCTTCTTCTTCTTCTTCTTGGCCTCCATCTTCTGTGGTGATGTTGGCACTTTGGGATTGGTTATTACTAAAAGTGCACTGGTTAATAAGGGTAGAAGGTATTGGGGAAAAATTATAAATATTGTACACGTAACTTCGGGTATAAAGATAAGTGACCGCCCAGGGGGCTCGCAGTGTGCCCATGGCTGACATGTTGTGCAGACCTCTGTCGGGCTGAAAGAAAATCTTTTAGATAAACAATTAATAAACACCGAGACCGAGACAAGATCAGAAGTCTCTCCTCGTCCTTTGAAGATTTGGCTCTTCAAGGCCATCCCTGGGCCTTTCCAGGCCACCTAAACAGCCGAGAAAAGTGACATAAAGTTATATCAATTTTGTTACACTCAAATCAAGAACACTTGCCATTCAACATGATGCTTTGTAACTTCAAAAACCTTAATCTATCTTGAAAGCTGTCTCTTAAGATACATTAAAAAAAAACCCTCTCAGAACAGCAAAAAACATTTTCATACTGTTTACTGCAGGCTTCATTTCAGCCTTAATATTATGCATATTCAAATGATTACTGCAATGTATCCCAAAAGGGTAATATGTGAATTTCATGTGACTTTTTCCAACTATAGTGATGTGAAATAAATTATGCAGAAGCCAAAGTAATTGGAATCACTTTCTAGAAACTCACAGTTCAAGGCTGGGATATTTATAATTCTAAAGACATCATGTTATGGCTGCTCAGGCCATTTGACATGAGATGGAGGTTCGGAAGGCTTAAGAGCAGAATGTCAAATAGGAACAACATAAAAGCACAGAAGAAAGAGCTACAAGTTGCAAATAATTTTCATCCCTATTTGGTTATGTGGCTATCTAATTTTCCACTCTCAGCTTAGCCAGTAATATCTTTCATGCATTTAATGAAGGTTCACTTAATTACTGAACCTGTTCTCAAAAATAATTTTCAATTTTCATAACTTTAGGTATTCTAAAGACTCTCTGATCACTTAATCAGAAAATATATGTTCAGTTCAGTCTGCTTATGGCCATAGGAACAAACATCTTTAACCAGCTAAGGAAGCACAAGGACAACACAGAGTATGACTTATTAATTTACTTAGATATCTCTCATGTGCCAAAGTAAGTGGGAAGATGCAATGATTTTAATTATCAGGTCAGGATGCAGGCAGCAGCAGCATTTCTGAAAACTTCCTAGGAGAGGACTGGAGACCAGAAGAATGCTGAAGTGTTTTGTTGCAAATGATCAAGCACAAACATAATGTTTGATAGATCCTGTTTCAAAGTAATCAATGAGGACAGTAGGCAGTTTTCAGTACAATCTCTAATTGTACTCTAAATTTAGCAGAGTACTGTTATGAGGATTAATTGCTTAATGTCTATAAAAGGTTTTAAGCACAGAGTTATGTAAACACTAAGTGGCATTATTGTTTTAATAGAAAAAAGATGAGTTTTATTTTCATTTTTCTTTGCCATGGGCAGCTACAGAACGCCTGCTTTCCATACAAAAATATGAATAGATGTGTGTTATGAGATCAAAACTGTAACATGGCATGGTGAAAAACTGGAGCTGTCTTTTTCTGTATATGGCACATAATTTGTGTTTAGGGCTCACTGCCACAAGTCATTGCAGAGATAAAAAATAGATTAAAACAAATGAGTTTACATATTTGTTGCTGTTTCTTTCTGAAGTAATTAATATGACGATGCTCAAAATTACAGTTACTCCAAGCTACAGATTCCTTAAAAAATCAGATTATGAAAAAAGGATCAGCAGGATTTATGTACTTGACAGGACTATGTCTAGTATGTCAAAATAACTCCCAGCAAATGAGACATCAAAAATTGTTTCCTAATATGGAACTAAAGCCTTCTTAAAAACAAGGACTGTTGCAGCTGTCTTAATAAAAATATATCTGGGCTTTTACCAAAGCACTTAATTATGTAAGACCACCACCAATTACTCACAATCAAATCAAACTTCTATTTTAAGGCAGCAACCATGTAAAACTATGGACATTTTATTTTTAACCTGCTGGGGAAGAAATAACAAAGCATGCTGTCTGAGCACTGGCCTGCATCCCTACTGAATGTCTTTCATGATGCGAACCTCTAAAAATTATAATGCAACAGCAAGGGAAATTCAGTGCACCACTGCTCGATGGCTCAGCTGAACGGGGCTGCCAGAACTCGGGGCAAGGTTTGGGGGGCTGTACCAGCCTTACCCTGAGAGCAGCAAGGCACTAAACCTAGCTGCTTCTAAGTTCAGCCTTTGAAAATTCTGACAGGACTACTTAATGTGGTCCAGAATCTTTTCTATTTCACCAGCTGAGTATTAGAGGGGGTGTCACCTCTCTCATCATAGCCAGTGAAACCCTCAAGTGAAACCCTCATGCAACACTGAGCACAAATTTTGTGAAAATACTTTATATTTTCCTCAGCATTTTGTTGTTTTAAAGATGACTAAATCTGAAAGAGGTCCTTGGAACCTTCATGAGAAAATAACATCTAGCAATTCATACACATGACAGAGATAACTTAGGACAATCATTACTATAACCAGTAAAGAAACACGTAAGTTTGTTCTTTAATCCAAAGTTACTTAAAGTAATTTCTATTACTCTATTATCACATCATTTTAGAATATAACATGCCACTGGCAACAGATTGTTATTGAAATGACTTCTCCCATTACATTTAAAGTGGCACTCTCACTAAAATGAAACTAAATTTTTATCATTGTGATAAAAATGATGCAAGCTAAAGAATTTTTAACATGAGCAAGTACTACAATTCTGCCTACCACAGGAAGGCACACTTGAAGCCACACTTCCTTTGCTTTCTTTGTGATTTTGCTAATTTTCTAGTCATGTTTGCTTCAGGGTTTCTGTAATTCGTAGGGTCTTTCAAGAAACAACTGGAAAATTGACTGTTCCAATGCCAAGGAGCTAATCTTCTGAGGGGCAGTGCTGCTCTACAGCTGCTACTGTCAGCCTCGACTTCATCTGTCAACACTTACACATCGCTCTTAAAAGGCTTGACGAAGAACCGCATAAAATTTTCCAATGTCTTGATGAAAAGAAAGCACAAGCAAAGAGATTTGAATAAGGAGGCAAGAAATTAATAAACCTTTAGAAGATATTGTAGGAAATGATGCAAAGAGACAACTACTTTTTCTCACATTATTGACTGAAGGCATTGTGATGAGACAAGGCAGTGGACAGATCCTGACCTGGCTTCAGCTGCGACCACAGGCTCCTTGCTGAAAGACCTCGAGCAAGAAAACTTCTTCAGGTCGTATTCTGTTGTTTGTCTACCCTTGGGTTGTTTCCACAGCCATTACCTTTCATAGGTAAGTAACAAAATGTGGGGGTTCTTCCTCTGGGCTCAGTTCTACTATATGGAATATATATCCAAAAGGGGAATTACAAAATATTTTTACAATATTGTTGTTTAAAAGTGTTCTCAGAAGGCACGAAGCCACCTCTATATGGAGGAAAATGTTTGGAACATTTTTTGTTGACTTTAAGTCAAAATCAGAGGAAAAAATTAGAAGAGATATTAAAATGAAAATAAAAATATACAAGCCACCATGATTTAAATTTTTAAAATGTAAATTCCTTCATTCAAAATTGAGACCAAATTTGGATACAATTAATTTAAAGGAAGAGGAAGACAAAAAACAATTGCTATTCTTCTAGTCCAGTGGATGGATCATGTCCCCAGCTTAAAGAAAATCTGAGACCAATCTCACATCTGTTTTATTGTAAGTCATACTCTTCAATCTTCCATTATTGATGCGAATGTCCTAGTTGCCAGCATATAGTGTTGCTGGCACCACTATCTCTTCCTCCCTGGCTTTGTGAAAGTCTCTTAAGTTACATCATGGCTTAAAGCCCAGCTTCATTAAAAATAAAGAAAAAAAGCCCCTAACTAGAAACTAGAAGATAAATCACTTTTTTTTTTTTTTAGTAAGGCTCCCATATTTGAGAAAGTGTCCACAATTTTGTCCTTTTTATTTTTTTTTTTACATCAGCAATTGACTTGAAAGGAATCACCAGCAATGTGAAAATCTCTTCATGTAAAAAATTGATTTGACATATAGAAAAGTGATGCTGTTCTAGGACCTAAGCTGTATAAATAATTGTTATTATATTCACATTAGGTACTAAGGTTTTAAATATATTTCAAGAAGAAAAAGAATGTTTGGAATTATTTTTAAAAACCTGTTTTCTTCAAATGAATTATTTTGTTTAGTTTTAATTCTCTAGTAAAATCAAAGAACAACTTAAATGAAAAAAATAAAAATTTAAACTTTCCTTTTTGGAAGGCAGAGATCAACTGAAATAATCAATAAATTTTACATTACTTTTAGCTGACATTTTCTAAAATTAACAAAGTTTTACTTTTTTAGTGAAAGACAATGTAATGGACAGTCCAATATCTTTTGCCATTTCTTGTCTCCTGCCCACCCCTAGGAATTTTGAAAATCCACTCAGAGGGACACAAGGGAAAAAAGGAAATATTTCTAGAATAGATAGATTTTTGCAAAATGGCAAGAACTTTAAAGGTTTTGACAATGGAATTAACTCAGAAAATCCAGACTAGAAAGAGAGAATATAGCAAAAGGCATGAAGGTTTTCCACGTTTCACCTTGGTGCATCAACATATAGAATGGAAGTGGACTGCAAACTTTCACCGCGAATCAGGGAAACCTGAAACATAATTACAGAAATCATATACAAAGATCATCAGAATTTTTAAAAGCCACACTTAAATTTACATTTGAAAGAAAAACACTTTGGCTATTATTGAGAAAGAAAGGTTAGTGTGCAACATAATTTTTTAATCTCGTTTTCTTCTGCTTTTTGCAGTCATCTTCCATAGCAAACAAAAGGTTGAATACAGTCTTTTCCTCTAAGCAGAGCAGGATTATTCACAGAGGACGCCAAAGTACAGCTCATGGTAGGAGGTAGCCTCTGGTCTCAGATGGGCCATACTGGTGGCTTCCCTCGTTCACAGCAAAAGGTAGTCCACACATAACAAATAAATAAATGAGACCTTATTTCTCTTCTGTCTTTGGTAGTATTGGACTTGTGGCTGTTATTTAACTAAATAGGACCTCATTGATATGGATGGTAAAGGAGAAGAAAATTATAGCATCCCAAGTTGTTGCAGGTCTGACTTGAAGTTACAAGATGGCTTGATTAATTATGTTGGATCAGCATTAAAAAAAAAAAACCTAAAAAAAACCACTGGACACAATCCAAGTTACCTCTGCTCTTAAATTAATCTTTCTGTTTCTGCCAAATGGAAGGAGCCTATTTACCAATATGAAACTTCAACCTCATTTAGTATAATAAAAAAATAAGCTTTCAATTAAATGTAACGAGATTTCAAAATATATCAAAGTATCAGTACATTGACCTATTTTGGGATAACACTGATTTTGAAAGTCATGCTTTCCCAAGCAATTTAATTTCTTATTGAATGACAAGGTTATATCTATTGGCCTTCATAGGCACCATAGTATTTGGGCTTTACTTGTTCTCCTTTACGTTCTCTGTACAGATTGAAAAACAAAGCAGAATAATCTTGTTTCTAACTGCTAGGGAAATTTTGTTGTACAGACTTTCCTTGTCCCTTCCTTATGGGGACAGGGCTCCTGACACCAGCTCACATCGGTTTTGGCACTGAAGAGGTTGCATGAATATCACTGCTTGTGGAAAACATCACCTCTGAAAATTTGGTAGTTTCTAGCATCACCTATAGCAGGCTCACAACAATAACCAAGATCCTCCCTATGCTCTGCATGTTTGGCACCATGTAACTAACCTAAATCAAAATACCTCCAGACAAGGGTATTCACTCCTCCCTACCTGAAGTCTTCTCTTTAACAAGAGACAATCTGGAAGCAGAAATTCATTTTCTTACTCATTCATAGCCTAAACACAGGGTCTCAAAATTTATTTATTGATTGGAAGCTCCATTTCAAGTCTTGAAGTTTGACAGAAAAAAAATCTTCATGAGATTTTTTACTCAAAAATCCATTACCATGAATCATAACATCACAGTGTCCTACACAGCTAATATTAGGAGCAATATCAAGTTGACTGGGTTTTTAATATCCTACAATAGAGCATAAAGATCAAGAAGTGAGTTTTTAATTCAGAAAAACAGACAAGACAACACGTGCTGTCAGTTTAATGAAAAAGAAAACAACTAAATTTCATGTCTTCCTTTTTCCTGTTCATGTTGTATATTTATATAGAGTTGGAAGAAATATCATATATATACAGGTATTAAATATTTTTTTACTTGGTCAGATGTAACAGATATTTTATCCAGTAAATGAAAGAGTTGTTGGTGGATGCTGAAAAGTACTTGCAGATATTGAATATGCTGCATTATGTCCTTTATTTTTCACTAAATTAGATAATCAGAATTAACCTAAAAAATATTCTTTTATCATGGAAGTATAATAAACAAGTTTCAGACTAAAACTTTTCCCTAATTCATACCAATATCTCTATAAAAGCAGACTAAACAGAGTATAATATATCTGAGGAGTTCTGTACAACAGCCATTACTAGTAACCATATTGTGAATAATTCAAACAAGCTACTTTTCTTTGTTTGACTAATTTTTGTAACATACTTTCACAGAAATAATAATATAGCCATTGATATTAAGATCTATTGCAAATATTCTGCTGTTACTTTGAAGTGGAAACCTCTTTTCCTCATAAAATTGAGGCCAAATAACAAAACTTTTACTAGCCTATGACTCAATTCTTTGCTGCCTATCAAAGTCAAGGAAAATTTGTCATTGTAGTAGGAATAGTGTTGCATTTGTGACATTGAGATATCACGTATCCAGACTATCCTGGCAGAACTGGAAAAAACCAAGTTCTCTCTTTGGGTCTTGTTTATTCTTATTTTCCTTGCCTTTTATTCCATATTTTAAAATGTGTACTAATTCTGTGAACACTGCTGTTTTCAAATAAACCCCTGACAAGTCATTTTGAGGAATATATATTTGAGTTTTGTGAAGATATATTGTGGATTAACGACATGAAGAAGAAAAGGAAGGAACTAAAATAAGCATTTATCTATAAAAAGTTCAACCACGTAGTTTGAAAAGGTATGAGAATAATAATTGGATCTGTATGTCTGAATTGCCCAAGAAACATGTTAATTCAGCAGTTAATCAAGTTTGAGATGGTCAGACTGCTCCTGCTCAAACCTCAAGCCCTCCTCTGTTTATTTTATGCACCGCTTGTCCTAGGCAAAAAGACACAAAACACTGCCTGCTCCTGAGGGTGAGGAGAAGATAAGAGCTTTTCTTCTCAATCCAGTTTATGAGGTTCATCAAAGTAACAAATTAGTATTGTAGGACTTGGAAAGCCACATTTCAGTGGGCACCAACATCCCTTTTACCACCATATCCCTCTGAATATTCTGTTGTCTGGGACATAGAGATTAACAGTCAGACCCAGGACATGAATACACAGCTTTCAGTTCTACAAAAGGGAAAAAACGCTTTAACTATACGCAAGGGTGCAATATCTCCTCATTGCCTATGTGTAAGAAAGTTAATCATACTGTGGTTGGTCAGGCCTTCACACCCTTCATCTTCTCTGCCCTGGCTTTAGGATCATTACTGGGAACAAAATCAGGGAGCTCTTCTTAGAAGCACAGCTTCCTGTTGTTCAGATTAAACTAAAATCTCCATCAGCATCCCTCTCTATTGCATCTTTTGAGTGCAAGGGCTGAGAAGGACTAGCTCTTCTCTGGTGTCTTCAAAACTGAAGAGCACCCAGCTGACAAATCAAACAAAATAAGGTTCTTTTACCAAAAGAGAAGTTAGTCTGCTGACAGGACAATGCCTTTGTCATTTGGTAGCACCTCTGAAGGCAGAAGCCCCAAAATCTCTCATATACACCTTTTTCTACATTGTGCATATATATGTGTGTGTGTGTGTGTGTGTGTGTGTGTGTGTGTGTGTGTGTGTGTTCTTCTGTATCATGATCTTGCATTTTAGTGAAAAGGAACTGAGGCACCCACATCTCTTCTACCCAGCAGAGAGCAAAGAGATCAGCACAGGACTTTGCCTCAGAGAAAGTTTGTGCTTATTTTGTTGCTTCCCCAGTATTACACATTGGGGCAAAAACATTTTGTACACATGCCAGACAAGTACTGGAGGAGCTTATTTTCCTGTTCTACATCACTAAATCTTTCTAAAGCTATTGAGCAAATATAAAAACTTAACTGTCTTCCTTCTCCCAAGAGGGTACCACAAGTACCAGCTCCCTCCATCAACAGGATGGTGGGCTTCAATTCTACATGCCAGTGCTGCAAACCATATTTCTGGGCAGAACCAGCAACTGTGCATGGAATAAGAAATCCTTGCATGGGCTGATACAGAGCAGGATATCAACTAGAAGAGTAGTTTTAAACTCCCTTTCTTTCTTCTCACTCATATAATAAAGGAATTGTAAATCTCCAATGATCTAACAACTCTGACACCAAGATCTCTAATGCTATTCCTGCAAGTCTCTAAATACACACACCCACACGAGCCCCCCAGTGAAATAGTCTGCTGATATGGACAGCAGAGTGAAAGCATGATGGGGTTTTTTAAAAAATCTTGGAAAAGTGATAGGAAGATCTTAGGAAAATCTCATAGTCACACTAGAAATTTTCTGTAGAAATCATTGGTTGACCTTACGAAGTAATACATTAACCATTGTTATATTTTCTTCATTTTCCAGGAAGTATCAACAGTCTTCAGCATAAAGTGAGAAGAAAGGTGAAGCAAATGTCAATCACTAACCAAAGAAATAAGAATAGAAAAAGAAAGTTCTGCTACTTTCTTATTTCTACCTTTCAAGTAGTCCATTGTGCTCACTTTCTCTTCATTCTCTGTTTAGACTGTGCTCCCACACAGCCTCTGTATGTGTATGCAGAGAATGATAAGAATTGCACTGTCAATGTTTGGGAAAGACTGACAGAACACTGCTGTAGCTATGAATTTATTTGACTTTGTAAAAACTTTTGTCCTTGAAGGACTTAAGGACAAAGATAAAAATCTAGCAGAATACTAAACTGGATTTTGTGTGCATTCATTTAAAAATATGTGTTAATGTAATATCTACCTAGATGAGAATTTATGTATGAGTCATTTATTTTATATGTTATAGTATATAATGGTGAAGAAGTACAGCACTGTTCTAGTCATTATCATACTTGGCTATTCTGTCTGTTAAAGAAGAAAATCTATTGATTTCAATCGAAAAATATGAACCTTAGTTATATTTGATATTTATCTTGACCTTCAGTGAGCAAAGTGTAAAATCCTCAGTATACAAAAATTAATCAGTATATGAAAGTAATGAAATTCACATATCAAAATAATTAAAGTCACATATCATTACCAATTAGCATTACAAATAAAAACCTTTTTTATACATTCTGTTATATAAACTATAATTGTTTATTAGGACTCAGAGTAATCAAAGTGTGGCTTACTATATGATAACTTGAAAATAACATATTAGTCACAGTTTAAAAAAAAGACAGATAATCACACAAAATTACTTAATTCCTTCAATGACTTCTGCAAAATACGTGGATCTAAAACATGCTCTGGCTAAGGCATTTTTCAATATGGGCAGCTGAAAACAATGAAAGATCATCTAATGACTATTTGTAAACTTTATAACTATCTGCTGTCATGGCTGTTTTTTGGGGCAGAAACACCCATTTATGAGTGTTGATTTGTGCATGCAGATGTGCAGTGATGGAAGTAGGTGTTCAAAAATCAAAACCATTACTGTTCTGCACATTAGTGCTGTCTTGATTTTGAAACAACCTTTGAAATGAGGTGTACAGAAATACCAGGAAAGCCCAATTTGTACATCTTTTGTTTATTAATGCCCTTCATTCTATTTTGACTTACTAAACCGGTAGCAAACTCCCTGTGGTGACACTCTGTCACTACAATACTATTTCATTTTGATGATGTAATAAATTATAATGTAAAAATTCACTCAAATTAAACAACCAAACAATATGTTGATCACGTGTAAACAACCTCATCAAACATTTTGCCCAGAGGTTCTCCTGATTGTGTACGCTGGAACTGTATTCAAAACCTGGGGGAATATCAACAAGAGCTGCATAAGGAAATATCTCTGCTTGCTGAGCACTGCAATGTGCAGTGAGTGGGTAAGGACTCCCTCAGAAGATATCTCAGCTATGAATAAGAACCAATACTGCATCTTCAGGAGCACAAAGGAAATAATGCAGCCGCTAAATGACCAAAGAGCAGTTTTTTGCAACATTGCAGCTTCTTCTTCATGGGTAGTTCTCGGCACGTCCCTGTTTTGAAGTGACAATATTTGTCCGTTTACATTAATTTTTATTTTGTTCACAACTGCAAGGATCTTTGGTAAGGGAAAAAGGAGTTCTCTACTTCTTAGGACTTTTCCATTTATATGCATTAAGATGCTAAATACACATGAAGTAGCTTGTCTTTCTATTAGTGATCCTCATACATGTGAAACTCACTTTAAAATTATGAATATTTTATCATTTCAGAGCCAGTTTGAGCTTAGCATATGTAACTGCTAGAGTATTAAAATTCAGTTCTTCTTTCTGAATAATCCTGTTTGTTTCAAATGCATGAGTTAGCAAGGTATCTGGAGAGCACAGGATACTCCAAACTTTTTGTTTTGATTAGTCCCTATACTTGGTCTCTCATTTTGCAACATGCTATTGTTTTGGCTTGATGCTGGCTGGATGCCAGGCACACACCAAAGCCATGTACTCACTCCCCTCTGCTGCTGGACAGAGGAGAGAGCATAACAAAGAGTTGATGGATTGAGATAAGGAAAATCAGTCTTGAAATGGCATCATGGGCAAACCAGGCTCAAACGAAAGAACATGATTGAATTTATTACACTAATAAAATCAGAGCAAGATAGTGAGAAGTAAAATAAGATCCTCAGAAACACCTTCTCCCCACCCTTTCCTCCTTCTCAGGGAGATAGGGAATGGGGATTATGGCCAGCTCATCAAATTTTGTTTCTCCCACTGCTCCAACGGGGGAGCCCTCCTACAGGAGACAGTTTTCTGTCAACTTCTCCAACATGAGTCCATTCCACAGGCAACAGTCCTCCTCAAACTGCTTCAGTGTGGGTCACTCTTCCACTGAGGGCAGTCCTGCAAAGACAGGCTGCTCCAGGGTGGGCCCCCCACAGGCTCCCAGCCTCCTCTCAGGCATCCATCTGCTCTGGCATGGGGCTTTTCCATGGGCTCTGGGTGGATCTCTGCATCCCCATGGATCCCCACAGGCTGCATCATGGTCTGCACCACAGGCTGCAGAGGAAACTCAGCTCCTGTGCCTGGAGCGCCTCCTCTCCCTCCTTCTCCACCAACTTTGGTGTCTGCAGGATTGCTCCTCTCACATGTTCTCACCCTGCTCTTCTCTGGCCACAATTGCAAGTGCACAATAACTTATTTTTTTCTTCTTAAATAAGTTACCACAGAGGCATAGCTATTGTTTCTAACTGGCCCAGCCTTGGCCAGTGGCATGTCCTTCTTTGGAGCCATCTGGGATTGGCTCTGCCAGACATGGTGGGAGCTTCCAGCAGCTTTTCACAGAAGCCGCCCCTTAAGCTCCCTGCTACCAAAATCCAGGCCAAACAAACCCAGTTTAACTATTTGTTTCACAGAATACTTTGTGTTGGAAAGGGACTCACAAGGATCATCACATTCAGCCCTCAAGTAAGTGAGCCACACAAGGCTGCAATGAGGAGCTAAAATCCATCCCTCTCTACCGAGAGGGTACAGAGCACAGCATTTCCCTCTCCAATTTTTTTTTTATCTAGCTTAGTGGTGACAAATCTACATTAACAATAATAATAATAATAACAATAACAATAATAATAATAATAATAATAATAATAATAATAATAATAATAATAATAATAATAATAATAATAATAATAATAATAATAATAGTGGTGGGATTATATGAAACTTCTGAGCACAGGTCTCAATTATTAATTCCCAAATCTGTAAAGTCAATACATTAAGATACCCTGAAACTTAATTGTAGGCCTCACTTGACACCAACTCAGCATGCAGCTGAGGGACTTTTAAGTAGGTACTGTTGTGACCATGTTCACAGGGATCTTAGGATGAGGGAAGAGACGAGGATCTGACTCCATGTTTCAGAAGGCTTGATTTATTATTTTATGATATATATTATGTTAAAACTATACTAAAAGAATAGAAGAAAGGATTTCATCAGAAGGCTAGCTAAGAATAGAAAAAGAAAGAATGATAAGAAAGGCAGCTGCCTCAGATGCTCTGTCTGAGCCAGCTCACTGTAATTGGACCTTAATTAGAAACAACCAACATGGGCCAATCAAAGATCCACCTGTTGCATTCCACAGCAGCAGATAATCAATGTTTACATTTTGTTCCTGAGGCCTCTCAGCTTCTCAGGAGAAAAAATCCTAAGGAAAGGATTTTTCCTAAAAGATGTCTGTGACATACTGTCATAACTCATTCTAATACTTCAGGAATTTCCTGTTTCTTTAACAGATATCTAGTTACTACTTTAAGGCTGTAAGCCATATGAAGCTTTGTAAAGTTTGTAAATCAGGAATGGTAGTCAACCTAACCTAAGCCACCAGGGTTTACCCAGAAGCAGATTAGCCAAGCATTCAAACAGAAATAGGAATGGAATGCACAATATAAAAAAACCCTAGAAAATAAAAATAAATAGTAAAAATTGAAAAGCAAGAGTTTGATCACAGAACATTGTGAGTAATGTTGGACATGTGTGAGAATACAGATTGGAAAATGCACACACACACATTCACCATTGCCTCACTTCTGCTGACCTCTAGATACCAAGTTGAATTTTGCTGCCCACACAAGGACATTTAACAGATAACATGAGTTTCACCTGGCAAGACAGATGTGCAGGTGTGGAAAATTGCACTTTTTAATGAAGAGGTGCATCTGCTTTTTGAATGTTAATTCCCTCTCCTTACCCCAAGCTACCAAAATTATAAACTACACTATAAGTGCTCCCATCTATTGCCAATTCTTTACTAGTATTGGCAGCCGTGATATAATTCATTATAGATACCAAATGAAAATACTTTGACTTTGTCAACTGGGTAAATAATTGGTAGAGGACAGAATGAGAGTAAAAGATTACAAAGGTTACAGCACTATGACATACTGTAGGAACAATGAGTTATTCACATCTTTCAGTGCTGGAATGACAGGAAGCATCCAGTTTCACTGCAAAAGACCAAATATGCTCTTTTATAATTAAATTCCCCTTTCACAAACTGTTTTCTGCTTTATACATCCAACAGGCTTCTCACTTTTGTCACAACAGAAGGTATACTTTGGAAGGAAAATGTGACAAGTCATCTTTTTTTCACTGAGATGTATAAATAAATAATTTTCTAAAAAATAGTTTCTATTATTTTTCTCTGTTCAATGCTGAAAAAAAGGCACCTGAATTAACTACCAAGCACATGGTTTCTCTGTAGTCTGGTTAATGAGCCATCTGCAGCCATTTTTCCTTGTTTTTTTCTTTCTTCCTTTCTTCCCTCACTTTTTTTTTTTTTCCTTATTACTATGCAAGGCAAGTTTCAGGAGGGATTTTCTTGTTCTCTTACTCACTAGCTGGATGGTTATTCCATTGTGATTCTATTTATAGATTTGCTTTCAACTGCAGTGGGGAATTCAGCATTTGCTGTTAAGTTTTTTATTCTCAGCTAGCCTCCAGGGGATACACTATTTTAATAAATTCTATGAATGATACTGTGGCTACCTTTAATATTCCTTCTGTCTTCTTATAGCACAAATAAAATCTTATCTTCTGACAATTTCTAAGGTAGAAGACCATCCTTGTTAATTTCATAATAGAAATATAAGGCAGGTAAACAACCTTGCTTCTGTGGAAAGATTTTTACACATTTCTTTTGAAAAAAAAAGCTATTACAGTCTTGAAGAAAAGCTATCACTGGAATATGGCAAGCACAAGTTAAAGAATGTGATACTAAATTTATTCTTGAAAAAAGATTACTCTTTTGTTATGGTATCATCACTTGGCACAACATCACCATATATGAAAACATTTATCTCTATTATAAACTGCAAACTCAATTCTTGGTTGCATTTGATGTTGTTTTTAAGTTGTTTGCATCTCTTCCCTGTTCACATACAACAGAGAGATCCAGCAACACAGAGGGATCTGAACTGCACGTTGAAAGGCCTAGGGTGGCTTTCAGCAGAGTAATCAAGTTCAGGCTGCCATAGAAAGGGTGCACAAAACCCAGCAACATCTGAGAAAATTCCAGGTATTGAAAAACCTGGGGAGAATATCTCCACACTTTCCCTATAATAACAGGGGTCTGGGGCAGCAGAATAACCCCTCAAACATTGTGGAAAATGTCCCCAGGTAGAGCTGACTTCAGATTTCCTCAGCTCTTGTGATTTTCTCTTTATTGTTTCTGCTCCCCCACAACCCTTTCTGGTCACCACATGGTGCATCACAGAAAGAGCTGGGAGGAAATGCTTGAAGGACATGACACCCCACTCTTTCTATATGTACCAAACAAAATACAAAATCATATGTTCAAAGGAAAAACAGAGGCACCCCACAAATTTTCTTACATCTTTGGGTGAATTTTTACTGTAGCCTTTAAACTGATTTAAACAATTTTGTGTTTAACTACACTATTATTAGTGAACCATGCATTGGGCAGTGTTCTACCACTATGACTTGTTCTACAACAAGTCTGGATAGATACAACCACAAACCAGTTTTTTATATACACTTAGACCCACACCAATCCTCAGCCTGGCTTTGGGTCCATGACCCAGCCCAGCTCTGCTGCCCAGAGGTGGCATCTGAGCAGCGCCATCCCAGGGTGGCTATGTGACCATGACAGTTTTTATCTCATCACCAAGAAAAGCATCACTCCCTTGGAGAGAGTCTCTCTTTCCCGCATCCCTGCCTCCAGCCATTTTGATCCCTTCTGCAGGTGAGCCTGCTTGTCCTCAATTCCTCCTCCTTCATTTTGTGCCCACAAATCACTACTGCTGAGTGGTTGCAATGTGGATTCCCCTTTCACATCTTTTAGAATACACATTGTTCTCTCTTTTCTCCAGCTGTGGACATCAGGCCTATAGCCTGCTCCTGCTGAAGACAGAAGAAGCGTTTGCAGGATTGGAGCATGAGCCCTGAAAGGCACGTGGCCACAGACACTGCACAGAGGAGCCAGACAACTTGACATCAGGGCGCTCCTGTTGAAAATAAACTTGCCATGGAGCAGCAGAGGAAGCACTAGAGGGAAATCTTTCATACCCATAACGCCTCCACCTTTTAGAGAATGCCATGCTTAGCTTTTAATGTTGATACACAGAGCATCCCTGAGGAAAGATACACTGAGGGTACACATTATGTTGAAAATCCACATGCCTGGAAAGGAAAATAATAAAGGAAAATAATAATACTTACAAGGAAAATAATAATAAAGAGGCTTTAGTTTGCATGCAAGAAGAATACATAGTTTTTTTACAGCATGCTGATAAGCATCTAGGGCACTTGCCTACTAGTATCAGGTTTGCTGACATAGATTATGTGAAAATTACATCATAATTACTTAGCACTTCCTTTAGTCTTTCTACTTACCTGATCCATGAAGCAAAAAGCAAGAAATACAAACTGACCAATTTGATCCTCTAAAATGATAAGGGAAAATATTCAAAATTAGGTTTCTGCCCCAGTCACTTCTATCTGTAAGGAACAGAGGTGCATTGTTTTCTATGGTGAACCCATGCCTGAAGCCCTGAATTGCCAGAGAGAATTATATTGAAATTTTGGCCTGATTTGCACTGTGAATTCCTGCTTTTCAGTTGCAGGCTGGACCAATGTAAAAAGATCATCTGTGCTTTCAGTATTTAAAATGAGACCTTCTTCATCAAAATCCAATGCAAATTTTTTTATGAGAGGTTTGTTCTAATTGAGTTGAAAGAAAAAAACAACTTTTTTAAACTGGGTTTTAACTAGAAGATCAAGCAGTAAAAAGTATATGTCTACATGTTCACCAGCTTTCTCCTTGTTACTCCGTAAAGAAGTTTGCATTTTATTTTGGCAAAAAGTCATATCATACTGGAGAATTAAAGAAAGCACAATGCAATGATTAGAGTGATAATAAAAATTTGGGAGATCATGTCTTGTCCCTATTTCAGGTATGTCCCTGGGCTTCTAGCTCCTTTAACAATACTGTCCTCTTACCACAGCTTTGAAAACAAGCTCCCGTGTCATTCATTGCACAGGTTTCCCTCTGCCTGCAGTGCAGACCGTTCTGCTAATCTGGTGTCCTACTCAGGCGATGCCTGCAGCAGAAAACCTGGAGCCCATTGGCAATGCTGTGAGTTTCTATCTCTGTTCAAAGGGTCAGCCTTGGCCCCATGTGAGCAGCACTGAATCCACAGTTGTGGGATCTCAGCACCTCAGGACGGAGGTGCAGAGTGGCTGAGACCACCCTTGGGGGGCTCGGGAGTCCTGGAACGTTGCCAGAAGTGTCTGGTGGCTGGACTTTGATCCTACACAGGAGACGACACCTGTATGAGGATGGGAGGATTTCATTGGGGTGAATGGTGAAGGGATAAATTAATTAGAGTGTAAGACACAGGGTTTAGGATTTCTGTACAGGGGAGTCTAAAGAAGTAAGATGGAGGAATTGGGGCGTGTCCTGTTCTTCTTCTTCTTCTTCTTGGCCTCCATCTTCTGTGGTGATGTTGGCACTTTGGGATTGGTTATTACTAAAAGTGCACTGGTTAATAAGGGTAAAAGGTATTGGGGAAAAATAATAAATATTGTATACGTAACTTTGAGTATAAAGATAGGTGACCACCCCGGGGGCTCGCAGTGTGCTCATGGCTGGCTGCTGTGCAGACCTCTGTCGGGCCAAGAGAAAATCTTTTAGATAAACAATTAATAAACACCGAGACCGAGAAAAGATCTGAAGCCTCTTCTCGTCCTTTGAAGCGCGGGCTGTCCAAGGCCACCCCGGGCCTTTCCAGGTCACCTAAACAGCCGAGAAACCGACACACAGTTGCTGTGGGTGTTCATTCCTGAGAAAGATGGTTACTTTGTCAGGCCCTACTGAACACATCGGCAAATGAAGGGGAAAGTGAAAGCCTGAGCCCAAAAAGCTCAAGGTTTCTCTATTTCTGAGCAAATACCACTGGCATGGGGTGTCAAATATTGAAAGTGCTCCACCTTGCCGGAGGGAGAAGAGTGGAAGAAGGAGCACAAGCTGACAAAATTGAAAACAAAATGAAACATTATGTTCCTTTCCTGAAAGAAGGGAGTAGTGCTACAAAGAGTAAAAGTTCAAAGAAAATATCCTGTCTTCTCCCCCAGCAATTTCCACACTTAAAGACAAGTAACTGTAATATGTGGTTAATGACAGAATTCAGGCTAGCGCTGACTCAGGACTAAAGACTATTTACAGCCCCACAGTGCTCCATATAATACTGTGAAAAAATGGGCAGAGGTCTTCAGAGGACAATGGTTCTGAATTTCCTACCCTCTTAATTTCACCATTTCAAATATTCTGGTTCCTTGATCCATTTAAAAAAATGGTATGGTACATTTTCTCACTACAGTTATATGATTTAAATGCTTTCTTCTTTGTACACCCACACAAAAGTACTAAAAGAGGAGGCAGAGGCGTTCTGACCACGCAGTATTAGAGAAGAAATTGAACAGTTCTTATGGAAGATTAGAACATTACAAAATCTGCTCAGATTCAAGGCATTCCATGTCACTAATAGCAGCTAGGAAGTGGAAGCACACCATTTAGGTTGCAAAAATAACTGATTATCACAGCTTGAGACAGTAAATACCAAACTGATATAGGGTCTACAGTATAATGTCTCATAGGTAAGCACTGAAGTTTTCTTCTGCCCTGGCATGGACACTCTTTGAGATTTTGAAAACTTAGCTGGGCCAGGCCTTGCACAAACTCAGGTTATGTTAAAGTTTGCTCTCTCTGAAAAGAGGGTTAAACTACACAAAAAACACTTAACTTTTTTTTTTTTTTCTATTATTGCACTTTAAATTTATTAATAGAACCAATACAGAAAGCCAAAGCAGCAGACTATTTTTTTTTTCATAAGTATCATAAGTATCTTTTCCACTGTGAAAAGTAGAAATAAAACATTATTTTATATACAGAGTTCTCAGCCATTTATGCTAGAAAATGAAGGGTGATTGATATGCACTGCAAAACCCATCAATAATCTTGCACTAATTAATACAGAGCAGTAAATACACTGACATGTAAATTACGTGCTATTATCAGCACATACATCATGAAAGAGGAAAATGCACTAACAGAATTTCTTTTGCACTACACAATATCTTATCATGAAAATTTTAGCAAAACAGAACATCACAAATCAATTCGTCCCTCCTCTCATTCACCCTTTCCACCTTTACACAGCAATGCAGTTCCACTGACACTCAAAAAACCTGATTTCTGGTTTACACTTGAGGAAAAATCAAAATTATATTCATAAATAATGAATCAGTGAATCATCATCATTGAATTTCTTCACTGGAAGAAATAAATTTCAAGAACATGACATAATACAAAAGGATGAATTTAAAAATTATGAACATAGATGTGAGTAAAAGGCTATATAATTACATGAAACAAAGATTCAACACAGCAGAGGAAGAAACCCCAGAGTTGAGTCTATGTCAGAAACATCCCAGGAGGTGTAAACAGAGTCAAACCTGAATGGCATCTGGAGCAGTCCTTTTGTTCCACTAGGTGTTGATACAAGCCCATTTGGCAGGATTTGCATTAATAAAAAGGCCCCAGGAAACAATTAGTGTAAAAATGTGCAAACTATGACCCCTGAGAAAGATGCAGTGAGTTGGGGCTGTTCAGATGGACAGAAATAGGTTGAGAACATGTTAATAACTGACAATTAATTGTCCTTTTATCAGCATAATTATGGTAGTTAGTTCCCAATAGCTAAAGAAATTGATTAATGTTTCTACAAGTATGGAATGTTCTCAAGCACAAAGAAGCCCACAAGGCACATGGGGCGAGGTTTTGTGGAGACACGTGATAAAAAACAATATGAGACACACTGCCTCAAATGTTACACAAGTGTAAATTACTGCTTGAGCTGCTTATTTTCAGTTGTCCAAAACAGCAAAAATTGGAATGCTAGCAGTAAAAATCTGCAGAAGTGGGCTTATTATACGCCTTACTCTGAAAACTTACTTCAGAGTTAGAGCAAAAACAAGTGGATGACAAGAAGAAAAGGCATAGATCTTTGGTAAGTTCATTCTTCATCTTAAGGGCTGTACTGTTAACTTTGCATAGAAAAAGGTAATGTCAAAATTGAACTGAAGGCATTTTTTGTAGCAGTTTAAAGCAGATACAATTAAAAAAAATTTCTCAAAAATAAAATTTCTATAAACATTTCTTTTTCTACTGAAGTTTTATTTTAAAGAGTATAAAGAGTCAAAGTGGAGCAAATGAGCGTCTTCAGATATGATTTACTAAGTGGTTGCTTAAGAGCACAAAGAAAATTAAGTTTTTTTACAGAAAACACATGTATCCTGATTTATACATAGTAGAGTAGAGCTAGCAGTCTTATAAAGTCAGACTTTATGGCTTATGAATTCATTAATTTAATTTGCTCTTTCAATCTGCATTTTGTAGAGAAAATTAAAAAAAAAAAAAACAAAAACGCAACCTAAATCATTTTCTCTGCATAGGAAAAATAACTTAGAAACTGGTGTATTAACCTGGTAATTTGACTGCTGAATACAAACATGTCTGGAGAAGATATAAATAAAGTATCATTCTCTTAAGGGTGTATTTTCTGCAAATAGTCTTTGTCACTAAGTTGAGTATCTACCAAAACAATTGAAATCAAAAGACTTAAGGGAATCTTGCCAACCTCTGAGTACATTTTCCTTTAAGTTTATCTCATGTCTATTTATTCTTAAATTTCACTTTCACTTACATTTTGGTGCTTCTCAGCAAAAATTATGTGTCAGGTTTTAATTATACAGACTATAACTAGAATTCCACTCTGAACTTTTGCATATTGAGAGGATTGTCTGGATTAAATTCCTGATCCTTGCCAACCCATTCAGTACAAGCACAAATATTGGTTATTTTAAATGACAGACTGAACTTATAGTTCAGTATTTAGGACCTTTGTACAGGGATCTCTAATGGCATTAAAGTTTCTAATTTAAAAAGTATACAATTCACCTTATGTGGGTATTTATAGAAAGTACTTCATGCAGGCTATAGAAAAAGGGTTTTATTATTTGATATATAACTTCAATTAAATATGATGCATCCACAAAACACAAAATTAAAATCAAGAATTTCATGCTTTTGAAACTGAATGATTAACACAAAAATCACCAAATGTCTTCACCAAGGCACTGCTGTTAACCTCCATATTTAGCACTATATGCTGCATGAACTTTGTCAGTAATTCAGTGTTAGGTCAACAGTAAAGTTCCCTGATTTACAAGGAGTCAAGATTTAATCCAGACTCCATAAAGAAGTCAAAGAACTATTTTATTCCCAAACATCCATCTTGTGTTTGACTTTCAAGTTTTATTTGATTTTCTTCCTGAGACAAAGGAAAGAAAACAAACAAATCATTGAGAAAAGCTGTTTCTTAGGCAGTTCTTTGTTAAAGGTTTTCAGGGAATTAACTGTAGCAAAAGATCATCCACAGTAAAGGAAAAGATAGAGGGAATAAAAGTGACTCAAAGTTCCTAAAAGTAGTCACCTAACTTTACAGAAGATTAAGTGTGAGAAGTTTTTCAGACATCAAATGTGTCACAGACATTCAAATTGTTCTCATTTGTCCTGTGTGGTTTCATTCTATTCTCACCCTTTAATGCAAAGATATAAAAAGGTTGATGCTGGGAACTGTACAAATTTGCTGAATGCCCATGGAGAACTGCTTTATACAAAAGCTTTGAACAAATACTGCATTAAAAGAATTTTTATATTTTACATCAACCTGAACTCCACAAGTACAGGGGGAAAAGAGAAAGGTCAATTTGATTGACACTCATGCTTCCAATTAATTTCCACCTAGCTGTGAAAGCCAGAGCAGATTCAATCACGGCACTGTATTAGTAACCAAGACATGCTTGGTTCTGCATTTACAGCAACAAGCCAAACGTCAGTCTGCACACCTAACTGCCTCCTCTGATGTGCATAAAGGTACTTTTACAGATACAGTAAATACAGGCTTATTTTTTCCCAGAACGTCTTTACAGCAGTATTATAGACATTTACATTAAAGATTACCATAAAGGTTTTGAGAGCAATAATAAGAGTTAAAAAAACTCCATCATGGACTCACTACCTGAAAACATCAAAATTCAACCAGGAGCTCAGCATATATGATGTAAAGTAGAACACAGAGACAAGTATTGCCATTGCTAAACAGCTAAAAAATATAAATCCCAGTTTTCTGAGACAAATAGAAGATGTCATTAAACAAAATTGCATCTGTTGCAAATATCCTGTTGATGAAAAACTCGAATTTCAGTGTATCAGAACTATATGAAAGTGAAAAATTTATATGGTTTTTGTTCAAAGACTGATTCAGCAATGACAAACATTGTTAGAGTTTGGATTTCTGCACATTTCAAAAATCACAATGCAGTTTCTGTTCCAACTGAAGAAACTATGACGAAAATTAATACCTAAGTTTCCGACCCACATTTTGTTTCATTTTGCCCATGACCTAATGAATGTCAGACAGGACAGATTTGAAATAACATTTGTTGCTCCAAGCACATGAATGACGCCAATGCCACAAACCATGGACGCTGAAGATATGTGGGACCAGGCACAAATTGTTTTGCTCTATCCTTCCTCAGTCTAGTTTTCGAAAAAAGCCAGCGGAATACCTCCTTAGAGATCACCACCATTTGTCTGGAACCATATCTTGAGTAGACTCATTTTTCACACAGCAAAGCCTCTGTGCTTCACAAAGCTGCATTTTGGAGAGAGGTGTTTGGAAAATTATACGCAGAGGAAATTGCAAGGTATGAAACCTTAAACTTGGAGGAAATGTAGTCATGAGAAGCAGTGCTAAACTGCACAAACGATACACTAGTTTCTAGCCCACATGACTATCAGACAATCCCATGTGCATATTGGATATTTATGCACACTGGAGTGTCTTAGGCCTAATCCTCCTTCTCCAGGAACTCCATTTTGCCTAGGGATCACTGTCTCGCAGCCATCTGTCACCACCTTAGCAAATCCCTGCCACTTAAACGTATTTGCCATTCCCATGTTTTCTGAACAACTCCAGTTTAAATAGATTTTTTTCAGGAAAGAATTTCAAATTCTTTATAGCTGTCTGTACAATCAATTGTACCCTTAAAGCCTAGCAAGTCTTCACAAGGGTGAACTGCAGGCAGAGGAACACAACAGCACAGAAATCCTTATCTGCCTGAAGGAGCAGAGCTGTGCATGCTGTCCCTCTGTGAGATGGAAAGAGAGATGTTTGGAACTGGGACAGACTACCCTTGATGCTGCTTTAAAAAAATGAACAGAATTTAACTTTTCCTAGAACTGCTCTGGGATGAGTAAAACAAGCACACAAGGACACAGCATAACATCTAGCTGAGATAAGAGCATTCTCATCTGAGCAGAGGAGTTCAGTGCATGTAGTATTTAGCAGATAACCTTCTGTTGTCCTTTGTTACTATCAACCATGGCTGCTTCTATCAAGTGGGGTTTTTTTCTGTAATTTCAGTCTCAAATTTTTCAATTGAAGGCATCCATACTAACAAATTGATAGAAACAATTTTTTTTTTGGCCAGAAGGGAACAGAAAGGCATTTCCATCCTCCAGAGCCTTTGCTCTAATTACTAGATTCCCCTTTCTTATTTCAGACACCCAAGATCAAAATTTCAGTATGTCAGAACAGTGGCTAGACAAACATACAAATTATAACTTCTGTAAATTTCAAAAAACACATGAATTGAAGCAGAATATAAATAATCTGAGATGACTGATAGAACACATAGGATCTTTTTGTTCCAGTCAGCTAATTCATGGTCAACAAAAACACAGATCCTATCACTGGTAGCTTTTGTCTTCAGCAACACAGGGAACTGTGATTATCTTGTTGGTACTGCAACTCAGTATTATTCTTATTTGCTCTGCAAGATTATGAACAAAATAAACTTTCAAAGGAAATATCTTCTCTAATCATTTACAAGGACAAGTTGAGCAATCAGATGTTTTGCACCTTATACAGTGCTCTAGTTGCTGACGCTTTCTTTGTTGCCACCAGTCTCTTTTAATGCAGTCTTGACATTTTGGTTTCTAAGTCAGAAAAAAATGCAGTCCTGGCAGTAGTTTCAGATTTCCTCTCACAGAGATCTTTTGATAACTAAAAGTCTTTTGATAACTAAAAGTCTTTTGATGGGACTGCAATCAATTAGCAGAAGACTATGCTGGAAAGTTTTCCACTTAAAAAAAAAAAAAAAAAAAAGGTGAGTTCTTATATCCAGACAGTGAAAGACTTGGACTTGCTTGCTGTGCATACCATCCAAACTCATTTTAGCACATACCTGTTATTACTTTCTGACAACACTGGAAGTATAACAGCAAACATGAAGAAGTAATGCCGATATTTCTACCATCCCCAAGAGGAAGGTCATGAAGAAGCTGTGATGCTTGCCAACTGCTTTTACTTTCCTTCCCACAAAACAAGGTGACAGAGTTTTTGTTTGAAGTACTCTCGGATGACCTTTCTGGACCAATGCAAAAATCACAGTTTTGGGTATTGGTTATGCTATAGGATACTTTGTATATACACATGCACATACATATAGACACTATCAATGGATCAATATCCAAACCTGGATATGGTGGCACCTTTAAATACTGGCAATTACAAGGCCAGTAGAGGAAATTAATATTGTTTCCTAAACTCCCATACTTGTCTGTTGGTGTCATAAACATTCATTACATCAGCACATATTACAGTTAAGAATTAGATTGTGTTATTTCAGGTACATATCAAACAAGTAAGAGCAGAAACTTAAGACATATTTAGAGCAACTGAGTAACAAATGATTTTAAAAAGACAGCTAACTAGAGAACTGCTAATCCTTCAACAAAGCTGGTAAGCAAAAAAGTGATGAAAGGTTTTAAAAACCCCAAGAAGTCTTAGCCTACTTTTAACCTGGCCCATATTACATGGAAAAACAACCTAACATAATAGAAAAGTAGTATTTAAGGAGAGATTTTACAGATTATTTTCACAACAGATTATTTTTCACAACAGATTATTTTTAGAATTTTGGTAAGCATTCCAACATTTTCAGTGAAAGGAAGACAAACAAAAATGCAACACAACAATTTCTCATGATATAAAAAGGTGTGCTGTTTTTGGCAGGGATATAGAATTAATTTTATTCACAGTACCTGGTATGAGGCTATGGTTGGTACTGTCCCAGAAATGTTGTTGATAACATTGATATATTTTGGCTACTGCTGAGCAGTGCTGATACAGAGACAAGGCCTTTTTTGCTTGCAGAATTGCCCAGCCAGTGAGGAAGTTGGGGTACCCAAAAAGTTGAAAGGAGACACAGCTGGGACTGGTGACTGCAAATGACCAAAGGGCTGTTCCAAACTGTATCATATCATTCTCAGCACATAAAGATGGGGGCAGACAAGGCACGGGGGGATATTCAGAATGATAGTGTTTGTCTTCCCCAGTCACTATTACACGTGATGGGGCCCTGCTCTCCCAGAGATGGCCGAACACCTGCCTCCCTTATGGGAAACAGTGAAATAATTTCTTGTTTTGCTTTGCTTCTGTGCATGGGTTTTGCTTTCCCTATTAAATTGTCCTTATAGCAACCCAAAAGTTGTTTTCTTTCCTTACTTGTACTCTTCCAATTCTCTCCCTGATCCCAAAGGTGAGGAAGTGAGCAAGAAGCTCTGCGGTAATTTGTTGCAAGCTGGGCTTAAATTGTGATAAAGAGGAATAAGAAATGGATGGTAAATGCTACTACGGGAAAATATTGTATTTTGTGTGATATGAATGAGAAAACACTCATTGCCTTAGAAATACTGGGAGAAAATTTAGAAAGATCTATAAATACTACTGACCTGTCTGACTGTGGCAGATTCTACAGCCTTTGCAAAACTGCAAAGAAGGGCTTAAGCTAGTTTGTGAAAGAAGGAATGGTCTCTACTTCATTTCAGTTTACAGCAGTGAAAAAAAGGGTGCCCTTGCCCTACAACACATTTGGACAACCACTGGTGCACACTGCTGGCACATGCAGCACTTTGGAAGCAGTCATTAAAGAACTGCCTTTACAAGGTGATTAGGAGTGCACAGCACAAACAGAAAGTGACTTCAGAAACTGACTTCCCTTCCCACCCCAAAATGGTAGTACATATTGGCTCTCATAATTAGTATTTCATTGATTGAGGCATTTATTCCCCTAAGCCAAGGGAACAGCATGCTGGCTAACAACAGACCAGTTTGTTCTCCTCCAAAATGCATGTTTCAAGTGTCGTTGCTCATTAGACATGAGAAGATTAAGACGCATGTACAAAAGCACAGGAGTACATAGCAGGCTTTCTTTCAGCTTGCATGTTGTACTGTGAGTGTAGTCAAATTTAAGGGTTTGTAAAGTTAACAGCCATCTATTATGATAGGGGAGCAAAAGGGGAAATAGGAAGAGTCCAACATTGTCTATAATTATTAGTTTCCTATTAAAAATGGAAAACTGACAGATTTCTCAGTGAAATTCATTTTGTCAATTGCAAAAAAAAAAAGACCCCCCCCCCAAAAAAACCAAAAACAAAACAAAAAAAAAAAAAGTAAAAAAAAATAAAACTAGACAAGAAATTACTAGATTTATTATCACATATTTAATAATGACAAAGAAACCAGACGGGGAAAACGTTTCTTCCCCCAAGAAAGCATTTTAAGAATCTCAATCCCACAGGTTTTTTAGTGCACAATATATTTTAGGAATCTAGGTTTGAGCAAGTAAACTTTCTGCAACTCTCTGTAAAACAGAACACTAAATAAATGTTAAATTGGAAAGCATTTTAGAACTGTCTTGGGTTTTTCCATATCTGTATACTCATGCTCAAGAATATTTCTAGCCATCAAGATCACTTCCTGACAACTGCAACTTCAAATTAGAAAGTGACTGGCATTAAAATCTTTATAATAGCTTAATTAAGCAAACTTCATAATTTGCAAGTAACTGACTGTGGTAGCACACCTGAGTGCAATTGACTATTCTTGGAAGAGATTACAATAGATATATTTTCATACAGTAGGAAAAAAGAGAGAGACCAGCAGAAAAAACCACTAGAATTAGGTAAGTCACCTTTTTTAGAGCGGTGCAGAAGAACTCCTTCCAACCCCAAAACACTAGTCTATTAATGTGTTCCACAGTGATGTTTGCTCCAGCTAATAAAACCCTTTTTGGAGGAGAAAGAGCCTCTTTCAGAGGCACAAGAACTACGAGACTTGTGTTGGGCTTACTATGTCATGTCCTTTATCACCCATCACACTGCGCACAGGGTATTAGCCTGTGTTCTCTCAACAAGCCTTGTATTTTCAGATCCAAAGCCTTTATCTCAAATCCTTAACTCAAGTCTACAGGGTTTAATTGAATATGCCCAAACAGCATTTGTAAATATAACCCCCTAAAATATCAGCTCAGCAGGTTTAAGTGCAGTGAAAGAAGCACATATTCCAGGAAAAACTTCATTCTCAGTAAGAGAGCTTTGCTTATATACACTGCCAAAAAAAATCTTAGGGGGAAAAAAAACAATCAAGAAAATGAAAGAAACCCTTTAACTTTTGTTCTTTCCAACTGTATGTCAAATCAATAGTCCTTCTGTGGAATTAATTTACTTTGTGCCCAGGTAGACAAAGTTGAAAATTTAATCAATAGAAAAGAAAACTTGTTTGACACACCCTGAGTGATAATGACCAATGAGTTTGCTCTTCTGCCTCTTTTTTTCCCTCACAGAATCATTATTTTCTGCCCAAGAGCTATAACAATAATACTACTAATAACTAGAAAGCTGTCCTAACCATACCAGAGCCACACCTGCCAGGGAGAGTTCAATTGCAGGGCAACATTCTAAAAAAGAAAAAAGAAAAAGAGAAAATAAATTATGGACAGGCCTCAGAATACATCTTTGCCATGAGCACTCCTCTGATAAAATGTTATTTAATTACATTCCAGTAAAAAAAAGAGGCATATTTAGGAGCTAATGGCCCCCTATTATCTACTGAAAGGAACACATAATTTTCCTGCAAGCACTAAAAGAAAAATGGAAAGCAACTGTTCAGAAAAATACAATCCAAGTTTTCCACCCTCACTCAGCCATTCAACTACTGATCTACTTTATATGAATTTCTCTTCAAATTTAAGTTACTTTTTATTGCAGGAATCTATACTCAACTCTACCGTAATGGCTCTAGAAAGGAAAAGACTTCCATAACATGGGAAATCCTCCCATTTGGGCTACTGTAAACCAAGAAAGATATCCAAAGTCCCTTGACACTCACAGAGAAATCCATCATTCGTCTTTTCCCCAAAAAGGTGAGGATTCAAATACAAAATAGTGACACAATTGCTGTCACTGTCACAAGCAAAAATGTACTCTCACAGGTAAGTTTATGGTTCAGTGTGAAGACAGGATGAGAGGTTCCATATCTGTAAGATGAACCTGTAAATGTTTTCATCACTAAAAGGGGGAAAGGTATAATAGAAAATAAATATTTAAATTTTGGACAGGCTATAGATGATACATAACAGCTGTGGTCATAAATGACAACACATTTTAATCATACTTCTTTAATAGCATAGGAAATAGCATAAAAATCTACACGTATACAATATGTATAATTAATAATTACTCTAATCATATTCAATCTATACAATATATACAGGGTACATGAAGACACAAAATCATAAGTATTATATGTATATATGTACCATGTACCCACATGATATGCATGTGCCATGCAAACGAGCATAGCACTCTCAGATTTTAGGATGGGATGGATCTAAGCTCACCTAACTTCAGGTATCTATGAACTAGTCATCCACAACTCAGCCATTTACTGTTGGTCTCCTGTGTACTCAACAGAGGCAAAGAACAACTGGCAGCAGCTGACTCCTCTGTGTTTAAGTCCACTTCACACAGAGGTATAGTGAGGTAACAGTACTTCAGAGTTAGACTGGGGGAACATTAATTCACACCCCTAGCCCCCTAACTCTTCTATGATTTCTCACCTAGACTTTGGTTTCCAAGCTAAATTGTTAACTTAACAGGGCAATTAATTCAAAATCAAATGCTGATCTACAGTAAGTTCATGAGTATGACATTAGCTGTATTCTAGCAAATACATACAGGTAGATCTAGCAAATATATAGAGGTATTTGTTCCACATGGAAAGTTTAAGGAACAGTTAAACACAAAAATATTGACCAGATTCAGTACCTTGACTGATAAATAACACCATTGGAAATTAATTACTTTTTTGGGTTTATATGCTGCACCATATTTTTGCTGACCTGAGTGAAATTAACATGATTCTTGCCCTTAATTTTAAAAGTGTTTAGTCATTTAAGCACTCTTTTTATTTGAATAAAATTTTCCAGTTACTGCAGCCATAAAGGCTCAAAGATACTTCGCATTTTTCTTCACAACCTTTTACAAGTCATTAAATGTTTCTTAAAGTAATTTTCTGAAATATGGCAAGGCTCTGCAAAACTACTGTTTTGAAGATCATGGTAAGCAGTGTATCATTATGAAGGATTTCATCTCCCAGAATGCTGATTCTCTAAGACAATCAATAGCTGGTTTCTCCTGCATCTTCTTGTTATTTTGTTCAATAAAGAAATTCCTCAATTTTTAACATTTTTTACTCCTTTGTTTTTCCTTGTTCACATTTTTAAAACTCTCTTAATAGTCTTCTCTCCAGACAAAATTATTTTAATAGCTAGACAGGACAGGCACTTGTCAGGACTCATCCCCATATGAGCTACCAATTACTAGCTTTGGTGCTTGGCACCAATCTGACTGTCACCATGAGTTTATCATCTTACTGTAAAGCTTTCATACCTTCTCTGTGAGTTCCCACAGGCAGCTTCTCACAACACTGACTCCTTTTCCTTCTGCATGGCTGGCTGACTCCTCCCTGTCCCTTGCACAATTGCCTGACCCTCACCACTCCTCACAGCACAGCCAACCAGCTCCAGCTCTCCTCTCAGCCAGCTAACCCGTTCTTTTATGGCACCCATCCTTACTGGACATAGCTGTGCCCTGTTAAGGGCAGGGCTGTTCCTACTCTTTGGTAATTAGTGCAGCTGCAGCTCTGCAGGGGCGAGATTGCCTTCAGCACTATATCTATTCTTCTACAATTCATTCTCTCACAGGTACTTGCTCCAGAGACTCGAAATTTACTCTTAGAGCAGAAAGCCTTGAGCATTTAGACTCTACGCAGGTGTCCTGCTGAGGCACAGTCCCGCAGAACAGATGCAAGGACTCTCAGGGGCACTACCTCCTGCTGACTGGGAATCCTCTGAGGTGCTCTGAGCTATTCTTACCTACCCAGTATGGACCAGACACTCCAAAAGGCCGGGGAAGTACGTTCTGGGAAGTGGCAGTATCCTTGTGACCTGTTGGCTGAACAAGGAGCTAGCTCCTGTGAAGGACTGCAGTGCAATAAGAAACCTCCTTCGCTCAGGGAGCTTTCAGTCTTCATAGCAAAAACAGAGCTGTCAGGCATCTTTATCTCAGTAAACCACACAGATTCACAGATTCATGTAGCAGAACTACTTAGAGGAGCTCTGCTTACAGCAAAGCAACCTGCAAATGAAAACATAAGTAAAGATCTCTGTCACAATCCTATGCTTTTCACAGCTGAATGACCATGAAGGAAACTACTTAATGTATAAACTCAACCCATATATAATAGTTGAATGTCCATCTGGAAGAACCACTGAGTGGTTGGTCTGGGATTACTATACAAAAAAATTCAAGCAAAACCAAGATGATGAAAAATAGGCTGCATTTCTCTGATTAACAGACACAGAAGGGGACAGAATATAAAATTTGTGTTGTTATTGTTTAAAAAATGTAGGAACAGTCCACACAAAGGAGCCTACTTAAGTCTACCATTAAAACATTTTGTAGCAGTTTCGTAGTGCTTCTATTTGTACAGAAGAAAATTATTCATCTTATTGAGGAGATTTGTTCAACAAGAGGTTTTTTATTCAAGAAGAATTAAGAAAAACCCAACAAAATGAGAGAAGAAACACTTCTCCTTGAGATCACTGCATCAGGGATTGAACATCAGGAGAGATGTCCTCAAACAGGCATACTGGCGTAACCCTTCCAAGTTCTTCAGTCTGAAATTTTTCAAGAAAAGTTAAGTCAAGTAAAGTCAGTAGCTTTCTCTCACTACCTTACAGAAATTATCCAAAAGTCAGCTCTAAGGAAGTATTCATCCCATTTTGGTAATGCCCAGGAACTGTCAACTCCTCCCCTGAATCACAGCATGAAAACTATTGCATGGTATTTACTCTGAAAAAGCCTGTTTTATTTTAATACTTCATTCTAGCTAACATGGGAGTTAAAGAATGTGAATTTTGTCAAATATCCACTTAAAATTATTGAAAGTAAACAATTTTTAAATCGTGAACTCATGTGGATGAGAACTTAGAAACCCAAGATCATTAGAGAAGAACATTCTTAAAATACTACTGTTCCCAAAGTATGTAAGAAAGCTTTCTAACTCTGCAGACTGGTTATAAAGCTCAAGGAGTCTGAGATAGTTCAGATAAGAAAATTAAAACTATAGGAAAATTGATTTAGTCATTTATTTATGTAATCACAAGCAAATCTAGCTCACAGCAAATGGAAAATTGCAGAAGGTTTCTAATGAGTGAAGATTTACTCTATTTATATAGAGGAACATATGGTTCCAGAAAAACTGGAACAGAAAAATTCTGACTGCTCTAATGATGGGGTTGTTAACACAATTGTTATTTAAGCACTCTGGCATTTCCCTTTCTTCAATTTCCTAAAGCCTTGCCAAGGTTTAACCGTTTTCACTGCAATGCAGAGATCCTCCGAGCCATCATGGAGCTGTCATAACTGCTAGGTCATCCTTTGTCTTCCTGCTATTCCCTGCTTTGTCAACTATACATCTTCCAGATTGTTCAATAAATGAGACAGCAGTTTGACAGACAGCAGCTTTGTTTGCAAAAGAATCCTAATTAAGCCTTGGAGAAGCCTTTCTTCTGCAAAGGAAGAAACATTCTGTTGAAAACTTTGAACCACTTAAACAAGTCCTTAATAACAACATCTCCTAACTTTTATAAAAGTAATACATGCTTTCCAACATCACTTTAAGGTGTCATTATTTATATCTTGCTGAGTATTATTTTGCAAACAAAATGGGAATCACTACCTTAAAAATAAGTTGAAAAATATTTTTATTACGCAGCTGCAGAAAACCAGTTTTAAAATGTATTTGGGGAACACAATCATCAATAATTCCTATTAACTTCTCTCCCACCCACTACATCTCCAAAAAACCACTAACATTTATTTGGTTGATAGACTTTGTGTATTCCCATTGGTACTTTGATGATTTTCCAAATTTTCCTACTTGGCTTTCTCAGGGTCTAAAGTCTTACAAAAAATTGGATATTTTCAGCAGGTTATTTCCTATATCTTAACTTTTTTCTTCATACTAACTATGAAGAAATCAGCTAAGAACAGTTGCAATGCTGGTATGAGAGTGATGGGGCTGCTGTGGGGTCCCCACTCCCAGGTACAGCAGGAAGCAAGCCAGCAAAGGGTACTGAGCTCAGCACCAGCAGCCTTGGGTGAGATGAAATGCATATCCCATCTTTAGAGATTCTGACACACAGTTCACAGTCAGGGAAGTTGGTTTCTTTCTTGTTGAACTATCATGAAATAATTTCTAAGCTGCACCTCTTGGCTGTTATGAAATGTTACACATCCATGTCCAAATCATATCCCAGCTAGAAGACACCTATATTTCCAATACCTGTGCTATGCATTTCTGCATCTCTAGGGCTCCTTTTGAGTATTAGAATGGTTAATCACTTTATTTTTCTTCATATGAACAGAAAGTTGACTCCATGAAGTTCATGTTTTCTTCATATCTGTTCTGTTAATGCTGCCAAATTTTGCTATAGAGTGAGGTGATCAACAGACACCTAAAATCTTGCAAAAAACCCATACTACTGATATGCAGCAAAGTTCTAATTAATTCCATATATGTCCATTTGCAAAGAACAGAACATTTTCAAACCTTGTTTTGTTTAACAAAACAAGTTCGTAGAAAACAGCATGACAGTCTTCCTGCTTGTCACAATAATGAATTTTTAGATCATACAATATTTTAACTATTACAGTAAAAACTGCAACATTGTACCTAACTCAGAAGATGGGTTTGTGTGTTTTAAAGTAAGCTGATCTGAAATATTTTCCAATATGGGTGAGGGCAATAGAAGCATTTTCAGAGAATACGAGGCATCAAGTTTAGGTCTCCTTTGGTCTCTGAGACCCAATAAAATTACCTTCTCATGTAATCAGCAAGCATTACGTTTTCAACCAGACTGTGGGATTTCTTACCAAAGTCTGAACCCGTCCATGTAAAGTTTTCTTGCATTACTGTTTAGAGATTTCCTGTGTAGGGAAGCAAATATTTTAAGACATGAGGAAACATGGAGAGGTATTTTTAACTTGTGCAGTCTCCTCTGTAGTATTTAGGCGATGCTGTCTTTGCTGCTGGACTAAGACAGCAGATCTTCCTCACCCTGCATGGTGAGCACTAGTTCCTTGACATGATTGTCTCCTCCTTCCAAGTGCTAAAGCCCAGGGCTAAGTTCTGCATCATAGCCTATTTGGGGGATTCCTCCTGTCTAGTCCTACAGTTCATATAGCCAGAGAAGTTTTCATAAAATCCTACAGGTAAACAGAGATAGTTCATTCTATCTCATAATTCTTCTTGCTGTATTAGAAGATATGTGGTTATACATTGATAAAGAATCAAAGAAGGAGTCACCAAGGCAAAAGTTTTGGCTTCATTTGGGGTGTCAGATGCCTTTAAGAGGAAACTAATCCTACCAAGTGTAACTGCTTTGTTGGTCTGAGGCAAAAGACTGAAACTGGTGATCTTAACCATACTACTCCTCAGCATGAGTTTAAAACAATTGTTCAGATTGTTCAGTACTACCAGAACAGCCCAAACCCAACAACAAAACATGTTGTTCATTTAATCTCACAACCAGCAAATGGAAGAATTTAACTCGTTATTCACCTCAGGACATCAGCTCCAGGTAAATATCCATCATGGTCAAAATGAAGTAAAATATATATTGGCAATTGTGTTAGAGTACCTGAATGTGGGCCATGTGTCATTAATGTTCTGCTACAGTCTCTGTTCCCATGGAAAGTGTTTACTGAAATAACAGTGATGACTGTAGCAAAAGTTCTTCAATATCATAACACAGAATACATTTAGAGTCTGTCTCCAGCAAAGCAACCAGCATCAAAGGAAGGGGAGGAAAAAGAAGGAAATCAAACTTCTGACAGGAGATCTCTCCCAAGCAAAGCCCCACACACACAAGAAATTACTCAGGGAATTGAGGGGACAGTGTGCACTGATGGCACTGCAAGCTCTACAAATGACAGGCATGCAGGATCTCTCACCACACCCCTGACTAACTGTGCCCTGCAAAGTGTATCCACGCCAGGGATCCACACAGGTCTCCCAAAGTACTTGTAACACACACGGCTCTCACCAGACTGTGATATCAAAGGAACAACACCTTTGCTAACACCAGGGCATCCCCTGAGAAAGTGCAGGGCATTCCCGCTTTATGCCAGGGGTATTGAAGGGGCTTTGCCCCTTCAGAGCCTCCAATGATCTCCTGCCCTCATCCCCCTGCCCCAAGAGGTTGCAGTAGCCCCAGGAACACAGAACAGGGGTTGCTAGGAGAAGGGCATGAGTTCTGTACTTAGCTCACAAGACTGGCTAAAGCCACAGCAGATTTCTAGCTGCAGCTTTCTTTTCACACCTGGCAAGGGAAATGGAAACTCAGTGGAAGGAAAGCTTTGGCACAAGTAGCTGAAAAGCACTAATGTCAACATTCCACACTCCAGCTCCGCAATCCCTTCTGCATGTTTATATTTAATATATTAGGAAAGGGACTTTGTCCTCACCCACAGTTCTCTCTGCACACTCTTACAAAACAATCCTGAATTGCAGAGGTATAAAACCTACTCACAATTAAAGAAATAGTAATTTTCTTAGAACTATATTTTTGCACAAATGCAGAACAATAGTTGAGGAACTTGCTCTCATGTGTCAGGAAGGTCTGATGCATCTCAAAAGAAGAAACTATTTGTCTGTACCAGAGTAAGACATTGGCCAGAGGCCAAGGATATTTCACTCTCATTACAGTGGTATTTGGCACAGAAACACTCATGAAAACAATGTCAATATGTCAGAAGTACAGGATTTTCTGAAGATTAAAAAAGCTGAAGAAAGGGCTTCAAGTGCTTCCAAGGAAGCAACATGCAAAAAGAAATACCAAATGAAAAAAATCCTACATAGGAAAAGGGAAGAGAAAAAATAGAGGACACAGAAAAGGGAAATGGAATATAAGAGTCCAAAAGAAGGAAATTCATTTCACTTAATTTCAGGTGCTTACCATGTATGTGTCCACACTGAGCTTTCTATCTTCTCTCTATAGTCAAGGGAGAGGTGGTCATAATCCCACCAATGCAGCCTAGGTTTTCTTTCATCTGGCCAAAATGGGAGCCCTCTTTGGGGTGAGATGAACTACACAAAAACTTCTCTCACAACACTGGACATCTCTTCACAGCTGAGAATGCATGACCTGTTCAGGGACCAGCACAATATCTTATTGCTCATTCTAATGCAAAAGTTAACTCCAAAAGTTCTTTCGTTCCATCCCAAGAAGAGAGATGCATGAGACTATAACCAGCAAAATCATCACTAACTAAAAGCAAACTTTTCTTCAATCATTCTCTGAAAAAAAAAAATCATAATATACCTGCTATTTTTGATAATTTCTCAGATGATGAAAACTTAATACTTTTTTTTTTTGGGATTTCAGAGTGGACTGAAGTAAAAAGAATGCAAAAATATAATTAATCAAAATCCACATCTCATCTAAATAACCTATCCTAAATCACTTTGCCACTTTTCTTTCATATTTAGGAATATGTCTACATTGTGCAACACATCACTGTGCAAAGATATTTGGATTAGTTATAAACCTGTATGCCTGTGCAGCATAGTACCACGTACTGCCAAGATGCTGGAATCAGGAAAGATGAGCTATTGCTGTTCTCTGCCTAGCGTATATCCTCACCAGAATCTATCAGCCAGCTGGGGCATTGTCTTAGAGCAACGCTTTAAGACAATGTTAATTTTCTTCAGGTTCTATATGAAATGGTTTAAATAAACTTGGGTTCATGAACTCATGAAGCATTAGGTGTAGACCCTGACTTCCAACAAAATAAAACAAACTTTTATATCTTATTCTAACCAATTTTACTTCTTAATACTGTAATATTACCATATTTCCATTGCTGACTTGAAGCTGCTCTTGCTGCTGCATTATTATTCTCCAGATTAGAGAAACACCTAATTCTAAGTCATTATTCTGATAAGGAAGGTCTCCTTTACCAAAGGAATCCCTCATCATCCATTTAATGACAGATGATTACCCTCTGTCAAGTAAGGGCCACAGAGGGCAGTATCTCTGTAAAAAATCTGCTCAGTACAACATGGCAGTCAGCACCAAGAATTTTCAACATTAGAAGCTGGGTGAAATTTAATACTTCAAGAATTTTCTCTCCCAAAAATCACGTCGTCAAAAACAGTATTATTGTTGGCAATTTCAACAAAATTGTTCATTTTTCACTCCATCTCCAGAGAGACAAACCACAAACATAAAAGTTGCTTTTGTTATTTTGTTAGCCTAAATAAATAGCCTAAATAAAATCAGAACTATGCATTTAGACATTTTTTACTCAAAATACTTTTTTAATTTTCTAAAGCTATCTGATACTGAGTTTCCATAACAACTTGAACAGGAGATGAAATGTCATCATTTCCCAAATAATGAAAAAATTTTTTTCCATTCCATTGAGTCTAGCCCAGCTAACCCAAAACCAGTTCTTTCAATTCAAAGATCAGGTCCTTTAAACAATAAGAATAATGATTCCCCCTGCCTTGTAATTCCAAAGAAACCAGCTCAGGAAAATAACTGTAACAATTTTTAAGAAAGAACAGAGAGCAGGCAAGACCGCCAGAACCAGAATGCCAAATGGCTAAATGGTTTAGTGTCTTTTTATCTGTGTTGGCCAAAAGACCAAGGAATGGCTCCTTTCACAAATGCTGGCATAAATGTAAACTTGCCCTGTACTGGGCTTGTACCACTGAATCACACAATAGCTGTGATTAGAACAGAACAAACAAAAATGCCGATCCTCTTCCTGTTCAATCTGTTCCAAAAGTATCCATTAAGATCCTGGTTGTTCCAAATAAATATTAGTAAAACTAAACTTTGCTGTCATGTATAGGATCAGAAAGATGGTAGAGTACCAGAGTTGAGTCTCCCATGGTCACAGACCAGCATGTTATTGATAAGGCCCAGAGGAAACAGCACATCCTACAACTTCAGTCTTCCTTGTAATATTTTTAGACACATTTTTCCAGGAAAAATAAACAAACAAACAAACAAAAAAAAGCAAAAAACCCACACTCACAGAAAAACCACACCCAACCAAAAAAAAAGAATGAACAATAAAAAAAAAACTACAACAAACACAAAGACAAAAAAAACCCCAATGAACCAACCAAGCAAACAAAAACACTGCCAAAGATAAATTCAAGATGACTGGCTCCTAATATATCTTAAATTTCCATTTCTCAGTCCAACAAGGCAAGAGAAATTTTCAGTTGACGAAAAATGAGATTCGGAAGATTTGGCAGTTATTTCTTCATCATCTACATTGAATCAGATTGCCTTAGAGACTTCTGTGTACAATGAAATAATTTTTGGAACATCCCATGCAGCTTGTTCTACCCTCCCACTGCTAGACAGCTTGTAAGGAAAAGTTAGCTGACCAAGATCTTAAATTACAATCAGTATAAACTACTGCTGCCCTTAGGAGCTGATCTCTCAATTTTGAACTTAGATGGCTCTGGAAATGGCACGCAGAGGGCAAAACCAACCATGTGCTGTACTCCTGGTGCACATCATGAGGGGAGATAGGGGAAAAGCAAGACCATGGCTGCTAATTCACCAGCCACTGCAGTTACCTGCTTCTCCCCATGGGCCCTGGGCTGAGTAAATGGGGCTGAACTGACAACTCCATGCAGTCTTGAGATACGAGACACAGGCCATTTCTGTAAGCAGACCAATCCTCAAATCTGAAGGAGCTCCACTGTGAGATGGAAAATGGAACTTATCAGCTTTGAAAAATAAGATATATATATAAACATAAATATATATATATATATAAATCTAATAAATTAATGGGAAGAAGTTCTATGAATATGTGTTTCAAAATGCCACTGTGAAGAATCATTACATAGTGCCTTTGAACTGCTCTTGCAGCAACACTGAAGGAAAACCAACTTCAAATTGGATATAAAGGTAGCTGATTCATGTGAGAGCAGCTTTAGAAAATTGTAAAAAATATACACAGACCAAATAGTTCACCGCTTCCTTGAAACATATTTTTGTAGCAATTTGATAGTAACCTTCTTTAATTTGTGGTTATGAACCTATTTCTTAGAAAATGTACAGAAATGCATATCGCAGAATCTTCCTTTCCAACTGAAAATACTGGCTGTGAATACAAATATTTCATTTTCCTTCATTTAACCCCAGAACATCGAAACAAAAAGCGGCAATGGCACCTGATAAACAGTGGGAATAAAGGAAGTTTTCGGGAATTCCAGCTGTCAGTCAGAAAAAGGAGCAACACAGTTTACTCATAAAATCCCTTCACACAGAGCCAGGCTCTGACTATTGAGTGGGACTCTGAAAGTAACACTAATGCAGTGAATCTGGGAACTTAAATAGTTAACTGCCTGTACTTGTTAAAAGCACAAGGAGTCAGCCCATCTGCTGAAAATGAAGGGCTTATGTACTGCATTTGCCTTATTTTTCATGCAGGTTACTCCACTAGGCTCTTAAACAGCAACAGGTTCTCAGGATTCAATAAATCAAAATGAAGAGCAAAAAAATTGTTCAGTGACACAATCAGGAATATGGTGTCAAAGTTTTAAAAGCATTCAGAGGCGGCATATTCTGACAGTGCTAAAACCAAAGGTGAAATTCCTGCCAGGTGAGACAGTAAAATTAGACTTCCTCAAGGCTCCTTAAAAAAAAAGTATTATCCCAGCACTTAAGCTGTTAAATATACCCAAAGAAAGTCTTTACAGAATTCCAATTAGACAAAAAAATGTTTTCCTATATAATCTTTACAAAGGTTTTCTTCATACAATTACCTTTTTCCACAGGGAAATATTTTTCTTCATGCCAAAATGTTTTTGCACATAGGCATTTTTAGAACTGAATTCTTAAGCCTAGGGCAGGAACAATTCTGTAACCAGACAATTTTATATTAAAAATTTAACTTTGATAGGCAGAGATAGTACCTGGTATGCCATTGAAAGTGGTCTGAAAACATGAACTTTCTTTAGGAAAGCAATTCTCCATACAAATATATTCTTACTTCTTTTCAAAATTCTTTATAAATCTGTCCTTGATTTTTAAGTCTTCAAAAATGGATTATGTTTTAATGCTTTCATTAATGTTGACATTTTTGCAGGGAAAAACTCATCATTTAAGATGGATTCTCATTTTTCCGTATATATGGCAAGTAACCACTATTCTGTTTGTAAAGCATGGTCTCAATTTACAACAATTTATCTTTATCATCCAGAAATGCTTGAAAATACAAGACATCATCTGTCTTGATTTCAAACTGACAGACAATTTAAGATGCACACTGTGAACTTCAGCAAACAAACAATACTTCATTACTATCAATTTTATAGAGGATGTTGCTACATCTTCTAAATACCTTAATTTTGTTAATAGCTAAAGTTAACAATCTGCTTAGAAGGTTGAGTTTAAAAAAAAACAAAACAACTTTACTGGTATATTTACTTAAATATAGTAACCAGTAGGTAACCACTTGACTTGCTGTAATTGACTGGTCAACCTTACCCTTTGATTACACTAAGATCTGTAGATATGTATATCCACAAATGCCTCCTGGACCTTGTCATCCCAAAGAAAAAATAATATTTCACACCCTTCCTGCAGTTGCCACATATTCTTTCTTTCCAATATATTACATACTATTTCTTCTATTGTGGGGAAGCAGGCTTAAAAAGCACAAGCAGATATGTAATGAGGAAGCTGATTTTCAGTCTATTACTACCAATTGATCCATATAAGCAAATAAATTCACTTCTATCTTACCTGAACTTCATTCATGTTGCTAGCACTTGAATGACTATCTCAGTGACACCTGGGCAATCATTCAGCATCTTATGTTAAGTAAAACACTTTCACTGAGCTGGGTACCTTCCGCAAGACAAAACATGACATAAAGAGCTGTTCAGAAGATCTTAATTTTCCACGAAATAAAGGGACATCAATAGAAATCTCTTCACGAAGAGGGTGGTGAAGCACTGAAAGAGGCATGCAGGGCAGTGGTGGGGCCACCATGCTTGGAGATGTTCAAGAAATGCCTGGACTTAGCGCCATGGTCTGGTTGACAAGATGGTGATCAGGCAGATGTTGGACTCAAAAATCTCAGAGGTCTTTTCCAAACTAAAGGAAATTACTGTGAAAATTACTACCACAAAACTCGAAGTCCATTAACTCTTAGAAAAACCTCCAGAACTTTCAGGAAGATTAGATGAGGAAATTGGGCAGAAAAGGTATCTCTGCTTCTTGTTTGGTCCCCTCAGACCATTACAGCCACACAATACATTGCTTTTCACATCTTCTCTGCAAACCTCAAGCATAATAGTACCTAATCCCATCCAGACCTGCACCGGGGTCACTTTAACCTTGCAGTCAGTAACCTCAGAGGCAGGCAATAAGCCTAAAATTATCACAACTGGTACAAAAACTATGTTTTTGCCAAACTGAGAGAAGCATGATGCAATTTCACTTATCATATCATACACTGAAATGCAACCAAGAAAGAAATTATTTTTGAAGACCACAAGGGTTTATGTTACCACTGGTAGACAACCTTTCACAATAATCAGGGATCTGCAACAATCATTACCAAGTCAGGGAGGATTGAGAATACCAGATTATTTTAAACAAGACACAGCACTGCCTTGTCAAATGTAGGTGGCATAGCAATACACCACCATAATCTCTGATGCCTAAACAGAAAAAACAGAACCCACTATGCTTCATAAGCATCAGGACTTCCATGGATAACACTGCCTTAAATTCAACAGGGAATAAGTTTTCTCTACTGTGCTCCCTATTTTACCTGCTTTATGATGAATCTTGAAAAGTGATTCTCATTTTAACCCATGTATATACACACACACACACAGTCTGGCCAGAAAATGAGGTTGTACTTCATAACCATAAAGAGTCTTAAGAAATCACATTATAAAAGTGTTTGAAAAATAAGCATGAGAGTGCAACATAATCCTCCAAAGAGTGAATGATTTGAGAGCTTTATTGTTGTGTGTAGCTGCAAGGTCACATAGCAAGTACAGCACTTAGGAAATGAACAGAAAATGTCCAAGAAACTGAAGTTTTTAAAAAACTGCATTTTCACCTGAGATGAATGACACAGAGCCCAAAGAAGCAGCTGCATTCCAGTTCCTGAACAGGAATGTCCTGAACAGGACATTCCCAAAAACAAAAAGCCAAGCTGTCTTATTGTCTTTCCCCAGATGCTGATCAGAACATCTAATTATCTACTCGATGATGCCTGCTTAGAGATTATATTTCAGTGACAAAAGAAGTTCTTCATTTGCTTTCTCTATCTCATTGCTTCAACAGTGATTTACAAATGCAGTAGAACATTCGGTCTTGCTCACAGGAACACCTCTGTGTTAAATCATAGCAGCGTTTTCTAAATAATAGTAGAAAATATTAGTTTTCTAAAAGTGGAAATCTGCAAATAGCAGCTGTGTTTCTTGTTCATTATAAACCTTTCATGTATATAATGACATTATTTATCATGATTGATTCTATCTCTCCACAAATTTATATACTACATGTTGGTAAAAAAAAAAAACAAATTAGAAATGCAAAGAATCCATATGTTAGCTTTGCCATTTGCTTTATCAACAGTTGCAGATTCCCTTCTGGCTCCTAATTGATTTCATAATTTGCTTAGATGTACAAGAAACTGACTCCACAATGAGCTCCTGTGAGTCTATATTCCCATACAGTTTATCTGTAGCCTAAGAATTAAGTTACAGGTATTTGAGAAAACTCCTGTAGTGCAACAGGAAATTATGTTTAAAATGAATTGGCAGAATAATTGCAAAAAACTTTTTACTTCATCTATGATTCAATATTGTACTATGGTAAAATAACCTGGATCTCATAACCTGAATAGGCAGGATCGTACTTCGCTCTCTTCTGTTGAGGCTCACTCAGTAAATTTCAAATGCAACTCAAATGTATTTCTAGACTCCTAAGCCAACTGTAAGACCGTCCTTTTAGCAGCTTTCCCACAATTTCCTTTTCTCTCAGAAAGAGAAGCAAAACTGTTTGGCAGTGGAGGCCAGATCTCTGGCACCCTTAGGTTAGTGAGCAGTCTGCTGCCTCTCTTCAACCTAAGGGACAGCACTGTAACTGAAGGCTTGAGAGATGCAAAGTCAGCAACCTCAAAGAAAGCATGGGCTGAGACACTAAGGAAAGGCCATACAATGGGATTTCAGATTTTTAGCATATTGAAGTTGTAACACAGTCATTATTCTTTTACATTACCTCCAAAACAACCCCACCTCAGCTGTCATTACAGAAGCTTAGCATTTTCTGCATGAGAAACCATTTCCTCGCATCTGTTCCAAGTTTGTTTCTCATTAATTTCCATTTCTGCATGCTTGCCATATTTAAATTGGGCCATCATTGTAGATTAAGATGGAACAGATTCACCAGTTACTGGCCACAAAGAAACTGCCCTTCCCATATTTGTTTCAAAGGGTTTTTGACAGCACTCTTCTATGAATTCTCAGTATGATGGTTTGATCTGTTTGTATTAGATATAAACATGAATTTCCTCAGCATCAAAAGCCAGGTCCCCATCACATCTAAATTTCAGCAATGTTTTCCTTTAGTAATAGACCTAATTGGGAATGCAGAACTGCATTTCAGATTTGGCCTGTAAATCTCAGGCTACTTGTTCTAGCTGTCTTGTCTGATCCTAAAATATGTGAATCTTACAAAGAATTACTGAAGCAGACCTAGACATTTTTTCACATGTATATTTTATGTGCCTCAGAGCACAGCAAAATTTTACTTATTTAAAGGATTTAATTTACAGCAGACACATTAGGTATATTTAGCTCTTCCTGACCACAGCTGCTTTCTTTTATTTTCAACTTGCCCCCATTTCATTCAGTGTTTTAAATCTCATCTTCTTGCTCATTCAAAATCAAAAGTTTTCACTATCATTGCATCACTGTGTCTCTTGTATTGATCCAGGAGAGAAGGTGTATCAAAACCAAAAAAAAAGGCTGTAGTAGCCACCATTAAAATATATAACTGTATATATTAATATCTATATACTGTATTGATATAACCTGGTATCTCAAATTTATAAAACTTATATGTTGAGTTATCCAACTACAGATGATTTTAGAGGCAGATCATTATCATTAGTATAGTGTTAATGCTTGGGAAATTGGATCAAAAATATCCTTTGAGTATGCAATTCCTTTTCAAAAACTGAAAATTTTATATCTACATTTCTTAATATTTTACTATATACAGTCTAATTCTCAAGATACTTCTCCTACAGTTGCTTTACAAAGTAAATCCTGTGAGGAGTGGCTGAGGGAGCTGGGGTTGTTTAGACTGAAGAAAAGGAGGTTCAAGGGAGACATTATTATTCTGCCTACTACTTACCACTCACCATGAAGCTAACTTTGTCACAATCTACTCCTGTAATAGTACACAAGGAGACAACCCATCTCTGCACTCAGGAATATTTCCTAATTGATTCAAATTCTTTGGAACAGATTCAAGAACATAAGCCTTGTGAAAGTATCCTCTCCTAAATTTGCTGATTATAGTAAATCAGGAGGAGTTTTTGTCTCCCTCAAAGACAGGTCCTGCAGAGAAACTACAAAAATTAAAGGGGTTGACAATCACCAGCCGTATGAATTTTAACAGGGGCAATTGCTGAATTCTGCACTTGGGATAAAGCAGCCCTGGATGTGTGGACAGACTGGGAAAGGAGAGTCTGGAAAGCAGCGCTGCAGAAAGGGACTTGAGTTTCCTGGTCAATGGCAAGTTGAACGTGGTCAGCAGTGCCCTGGCAGCCAGGAGGGTCCCCAGGAGTGTCCTGGGGGGCATCGGGCACAGCATCACAGCCAGGAAAGGAAGGGGATTGTCCTGCTCTGCTCTGCTCTGGGGCAGGTCTGTGCCACAACACAAAAAAGACACTGAGCTGTTAGAGAGTGTCAAAGGAGACCAGGAGTATGGTGAAGGACCTTGGGGTGAAGCTGTGTGAGGAGTGGCTGAGGTTACTTGGTGTGTTCAGCCTGGAGAAGGGGACACTGAGGGGAGACCTCACTGCAGTTACAGCTTCCTTGTGAGGGGAAGAGGAGGGGCAGGTACTGATCTCTTCGCTGTGGTGACAGGAACAAGACACAGTGACAAGACTTCAGGGGAGTGGCCTGAAGTCCTGTCAGGAGATGTTCAGGCTGGGTATTAGAAAAACGTCCTTAACCCACAGGTTGGTTGGGCACTGGAACAGGCTCTCCAGGGAAGGGGTCACAGCACCAAACCTGACAGAGTTCAAGATTTTGGACAGTGCTCATGGGCACATTGTGTGGCTCTTGGATCTGTCCTGTTCAGAACCATCAGTTGAATTTTGATGATGGTTGTGGATTCTTTCCAATTCTGGATAATCTTTTCTTCTATGATTGATTGATATATCCAGGCCCATAGACACTGCAATATCCAGTCTGAAAGGTACCTTGATACCAAAAATACACAACACAGAAAAAGGAATAAGTTTTTTAGACATGGATTAAATTAAAAACCATCCCAGTCATGGTTCCATTGGATGATTGAAGACATGGTTACATATTAAAAACCAAACAACATTGACAGACCTAAAATTTTACTCTATGAAGCTGACCATTCTGGGCAGTTTGCCTTATCCAGCCACTTAAAAAGTCAAAGAGATTGCCACCTGTGGACAGTGCCAAATATGTCTTAGTCAGGATCCTTTATGCGTAAAATCAGTAGAGCTGCATTACAATCACTTTGCAGTTCTGTTTATTCATTTTGGCTTGGAAACAGTTCTTGTTTATAGAAGATCTGTATCATACTACTTTAAAGAGCTACAGAGGTTGGATACACAAGCTGGAAGAGAATGCAATTCTCACACACAACAAAATGTGTAAGATCCTGAGTTGTCTTCTCAAGTGCAGAGGGAAAACACCCCCAAGGACAATGCAGCAGAGCACTAGCCTGGCACAAGACAGAGTCAGAGGCTGTTCTGTGTACAAAGAACTCATTTGGTCCAAGGCTCTGCTCATTTTCTCCACATGAACATGATGGGTTTTACAGCCCCTCAGACTGTAAAACAGTGACAGCCAGTGTTCCTATAAGCATAAGGCTGCCATTGTTCAGAACTCACATATATCTAACCATAAACATATTTCGGGATGCTGATATAATATAAAATTACAATATATGAGCAAACACCTAGATTATCAGAACAGTATCTCAGCTGTATTTGAAACACATAATTCAAAAATTTCTATGAATATTTACAATTTTACCAATTTGATAACCACCATGTAGTTATCATCAGAAAATTAGCTGTGGCAAAACACAGCTCAGTAACTGCCTGAAACACAGAAGATTCCTCTTATGGCTTTAAAATTGCAATGCTGTTAAAAGTCTAAAATTCAGGAAGATATAGGAGAGTTCCATTTCAGCCCCACCCAGAAAAACAAAACAGCATCTTGCTGTTCAACCTTCACTTATTCCCTTTTTATGTCTTTTGAAAAACAAAAGATGCAATTCATGTTACTGTTTTTCAGGAAATACCAGATTTTCCAGTTATTTAGTATAATAAAAATCTACTGTTAGCTTTCTGCCTTAAAAAAACCACAGTTATCCTCATATATATTTCCTTATACCTGTTCAGAAATCAACATGTCTGAGCAGAGTGCTGTGACCTGAAGGGAAAATAACATTTAGCTGAAGACACCAAAAGGAAAGGAAAGTCACTTTTATAAGGTTACCTGCATCTATCTTTTTGACGTGAGATGCATACTGGAATTTGATCACTTTTCCTCTCTAAAAACTGCCTGGGACACAGACAGCTTCCTCAAAAACTAGAAAAATAGCTTCATGGCTTGCAGCATATAGTGACAATACTAGTCCAGGAAACAAAATCGCTTTGCCTAAATTACCTTACGAATGGCTTCAATTGCAGTTACCAAGAACCAGTCAGAAAATGTTAGACCAGGGCAAAGTCTAACAATTACTGAAATTGCTGCAACTACTGAATTTTTCATTATGACTCCCTAAATCTACTGGTAAGCAGCACCCAGCCCAGGAGGAATAAAGCCACTTCAAGAAATCTTACTAGGATACCTTGACTTCATGCAGAGACATAGGTCTTCAACAAAAAATGCAATTGAAGACATCTAAAAGCTGTTGTTTATCTTTTGCTAAACAGCTCCCCTGCACTCATCATCAGTACTTCTGACTGAAAATGTAAGGTGCAAAGAAGAAACATCAGAAAATTAAAACAATATATGCTTTTAAAAACAATGTGGTGTTTAAATGGATCTTATTGGATAAATTTTCAAAGCAGTGAACAAGTTGGAAAAATCCAGTGCTTCTAGAAAATGTTTTTCATCTCCATCCTTAAGGAATCCTGCAGCATTAAATTCTCACAGCAGACATCTTTGCCAACTAGAGATAACAGCAACGTCACCTCTAGCCACAGCATTCAAGACTACAGCTTTCCTAATTAATAGTGACTGTTTAAACTAAATCTAGCAGCATTCAGACAGACTTCAGCCACATCTATAAGGTTAGACATACATGTTCTAGTACGACAGTATGTGCTCTTTCCAAGAGAGGAAACAGATGTAACTGGAAGATGTAAATCACAAGTGGGTTTATGCAGCGATCCTGTACAGAGGCCAGCTGTTATCTATCCACATGTCCCAAGATAAATTTACCTAACAGGCTAATATTTTCAAAATCTCACTGTTGAAACAGCACCATTTCTCTGCAACCCAAATGTTTCTTCTAGAACATATATTCTTCTCCTACTCTGTCCCCCACAATCCTTATTGAGAACCCATTCCTTGAGAATGTCCCTTCCCAAGGAGATCCTACTCTTATCCCATTATCTCTTACTATGAAACAGGGAAAAATCTCCAGTTGATTCCTGGACTATTTCTTAAGCAGAAATTAAATCCATCTGTTTGAATAAACAGAGTGAATAAGAATGCTTTGTTTGTACACCCTACATTGCGAACAACAGTTGTGATGAAGAGGTGAAACATTCTTTCCTTTTCAAACTTTAATAGAAACCTCTATCTGAGTGTCAGTGCAGATGTCATTCAGTGGTCAAGGGATAATCCATCAAGATCTTTTGAATAGAAGTTGAATGAAATATTCCAGTCATTTCTCTCAGAAATATTGACTTCGTTCTGCTACTACGTTATGGCTACCTACATATTTTTCCTTTCAAGACTGAAATTATCCTTGTACAAATATTTCTATGACAGAAAAATTCTTGTCAACTTCAGAGTCAAAATAAAAAATATCTCTATTAAATCAGAGCAACAATCATAAGCAACTATTAATAGGAATAATTTCCTGCTGGTACACTACACAAAAATTAGCTATCCATTGGACTTCAAAATGAGTGTCCAACTTATTCATAGATGATCACAACATGTAGAAAGAAAATTACAATAGGGAGACCCAAGAGAGATGCCATGTTAGCTCTCATTTCTTATTTTGCCAAGAGGGAGTGCTCCAATTTTTCTTGAACTTGATTCATGAAACTATGAAAAAATGCTATAGAAAACTCTAGAAACACTTGACTTCAGAAAAAGAAGCAATCATTTTGTTTTTTGGTTTGTTTTTTGGTGGTTTTTTGCTGTGTGGGTTTTTTAATAGTTCTTTTAAGTTTTAGCACATCATTTTACCCCTGCTTTGCAGAGTGTTATTTCTTTCCTGCTCTGATTGCTATTGTTCTCATTACAGAGTTGTTCAGGAGCTCTGGCCAGCAGTAAAGTGGTATTGCTGCCTTGCAATCTGGTGTTGAAGAGCAAGTACAAGACAGCAAAAAGTGCAATGCTGCTCCAGAGATTTTACTTTGGTCCAAGTAAATTGCTCCAAGTTATAAATGGAATATAATACAGTAAGAATATAATACAGCAATTGTATTATCCCCATTTTGTCTGTGGTGACCATAGGCATGCTCCCTTCCTCCCTTCCTGTTCCTCCCTGTGGTCCATCCCCTGGTTCCACATGGAGAGATGCAGTAATCAGCAGTTTACCTTCCACAGCAATTGGCAGGAGCCAGAGGACAATCATTTGCCAGGTCAAAAAACAAGACTAGCACAACTAAGAATCAGACCCGTATCACCTAAGCCACAGTTCTATACTTCTGTGCCAATTGGCAATCCCCTAATTTCCTCTTCATAAATGAATGGATACAAGATTTCTGAAACACAACTGTTGATTCAGGAATGAGCACTTACATCAATAGAGGGTTTAAAATACAAATGTTGAATGAATATTTTAAAGAAATACGCTAAGAAAAAATGAGATGGTATTCAATCTTGTACTATTCCAATTTCTAAATTGTGCTCTCTTATCTGCAGAAAATGCATGAGGAAAAGTATGCCTTTGGAATGCACAAAACCACCCAACTACCCCTCTATGCTTCATTTAGCAAATGAAATTTCCTTTGTAATTTACAGTGAAAAAAATCTGCATGAGGGTATCTTACTATGGTAACAGGGAGTTAAATGAAGAAAAACTTGCATGTTTATAGCATAACATATATTCTTTGGGGTTATCAAATCAACCTCTTAGACCACTACAGAAAGCAGAATGGAACAACCTCTTTTTGTGCTGTGCCAAAACTGCATTGTGGCTCATTGGCTGTACATGAGTAAACTTTTCTGCATCCCTGGGAATAATACTTGATACTTAAGGTAGGAATACAATTATCACCATTGCTTTGGTTCCTAAATCTTAATACGTTTTGACCTTCAGACAAAGAACTTTTTTCCTCTGGTGTATGATATATTCACTTACAATTTTCTCATGGTTCTAAGTGACAAGTAGCTTCATTTCCTGGACTTTAATAAGAAACTTCTTTTAATAAGAAACTTCTAATTATTCAAATCTTAACTGGTCATTTTGATATTATCTTGAGACATTCCACAAATCCAGGACTGCTTGGAAAGTCTCTATCTTTCTTTACAAAAACTGATTACCCCAAAGTTTGATTCACCCTTCAGAGTCTCAGCTGCACATGGCTAACAGACATCCACTCTCATGGTAAGTGCAAACATACAGTCATGCAGGCATGAATGGCTGATAAATTGATAACCAACAGCACACTTACCTACCTAGTTCTTTTTTCTTCTACATCCTTTAAGTTAATGTTGCAAAGCAGCTTAATAAAGTATCTTAAATATGGAAGGGGCAAAATGCCAAATAATGAAGCCAAATAAATATTATTTATTCCCAAATATTTGGTTTTTAAAGCAGTAATATATTTTTTGGGGACTGAGAAATCTAAAGTTTGCTCTGGAAACAAGGACAGACAGACAATTTGTTAGGAAGTTTAATTGTCCTTTTGCATACCTCATCTTCCAAAGTCACAAGTACCGATAAACTATATACTCTTAAAATTACTTCTAAATTTTTTCTGTCAGAAATTGCTGACATTATGACATTTTCTGTCAGAAATTGCTTCTGACAAAACAGAAAGAAGAAACTGCATAGCCATTCCAACTACAAGAGCAGTAGTTCTTCTGACATCAATTAAAAAATTATAGTACTAAAGCATGTGCATCCCAGCAGGGTGCCACCAGAGACAGACAAGGAAGTATTCATGAACATAAATATCTCGTGAGCACCAGGTCTATTTAGTGTTCATATCTTTTTGTTAAGCAAAGTGGAGAAGCAACACTGAAAGTAGACAAACACAACATCTCTTAGACTCACCATTTATGCAGGGGCAAAACAACATCTCGTACATAATTAATTTATTTTTAAATTGCTGTGATCAGAGCTCCAAATACAGCAATGAATATTGCACAAGTGAATTTTGACCCTATATTAAGTTCTCACAATGCCAGTTAGGAAGTATGAAGTTTCTGCATTAAATCCTTGGTTTCATAATCAGGATTCTTATACCAGGATACTTTGATGATCCAGCATCTTATTATCATATGTGAAAAATAATTAAATGCCTCTTCAGCCCAAGGTATTCAGACTTGCAGTGAGTGCATTAAAATAAATGAAACCTAACAGTCTGTATGAGCTCATCCAAAAGATGAATCCTTAAAACCAGTCAAAACTGGTAGAAGAAGGGCACAAATATTCATTTCTGAATTGCTATTTCTGTTGTCAGCTGGCACAAAGAGATGGAAGTTTCGCAAACAAGAATTTTGCCAGAAAATTTAGCCAAGTACAACTCAGTGAACGTTTTCCAGACTCAGTGTTCTGTGATAAGTTGAAAGGATCACAATGTTCTTTATAGTCATATTAGATAAACTAATTTGCCATACTCCCAGCTGATGTGTCAGGTCTTATGCTAAACTTAAACACCTGTGAAGAGGACGCTCCAATACAGCTCATGCGTTGGCTCAGCATTCAAACTGTTCTTTATTCCAAAGTCAGAGAAATCACACAAAAGTGAACTATACTCAGATTGCACAAAACCTCTCTTTATTTTAAGCATGATCTTATAAACCAGGCAGATTTTAGCTAATCCCCTCTTAAAAGCCTCTTTTGGTGTTAATTCTATAACATTATAATGTAACCACAACAAATATTCAACCTTAAATTCCTTCAGAGCAAACCAACCACTTTCTACACAGCCCTTAACTGACAGTCAGAAATTATCAGTTTTTCTTCTTGGCTGCTCTTCTGATCATTCTCTAATCTATCTCCTTTGTATGAGGTGTCAAAAATGTGTCAAAAAGCCACACAACTACAGCTGAAACTTCTCAGTCACTGTCTTGGTTTGGAAAGACAGGTGTCTGCTAAGGAAGGCAGGAGCCTCCCCTGAAATGGAAAAAAGTGATCCCCCTCCCTCCAAATTGTTATAAATTTGAAATTAAGGGGAGCTCTCAGGCAAAAATATGTGAGCAGGAATAACAGTTCTTTATTAGGGAAGAAAATAAAAAGATAAAATACACAATTCAGTAAACTAAAACAACACTGACAGGGTCAGAACACAACCTGACACTGTTGGTCAGGGTGTTGGTGGCAGTCCAATCGGAATTGTGGCTGCAGTCCTCCTGGAGTGTCAGGGATGGTTCTGTTGGAGCAGAGACCCCATAGAAAGGTATAGTCTTCCTCTGAAGATCCAGTGGAAAAGGCAGCTGTTCCTCTGGGAAATCCAGTGGAGAAAGCCACGCTGGTGTCCCAGAATCTCAAGATTATATCTGGGTAGCAATGCTTGGCTCCTCCCTCTGGGCAGAGCATCTCGCAGCGGGATGCTGTAGTTCTTATCAGTCATGCAGTGACATTCAATGGTCTGTTATCAGCAGATGTCTCCCCAGAGGGAGGAGCGGTTGTGGAAGAAATAAGGAAAACTGCCCACTTAACAGAAGACAACTTCCATATAGAATACAATTTGCTTGGCAATCCAGGATAGTCACCAAGCCCAAGAATTCTCGTTAAGATTTTAAATACTACATCACTTAGTGCTACCTAAATAATCTCTTTGTTTTTTCCCCAGCTGCATGGCATCAGTTTGTCTTTGTGTACAGTCTACTGCAAAAGCCTGATCCTTTCCTTCTAATTGATATTACCAATCTGTTTATACTCACACGTACCACTGACCACCAGTTGCAAAAATACCATTGTAAATTATTCACTGATTGATTGTCACTGCTTTTGTAGCCAGTCACACAGGAGTTTATTTTTCCCTTTTCCTTTATTGCTACAATATAATTTCCAAGTTGAAAGGAATAAAAATAGCCAACTTATCTGTAGCAATGAATAAACACAGCTTGGGTATACCTCGATACAACAAGGCAATGCAAGGTCAGAAAGACAAAGTTCATTTTATATAGTGCCAGCAATAGCCTTCTTGGAGCAGAAAGTGCAAGTTGGAAGTCCCTGCCAATATCGGATGCTTTTATGGGTCTTTAAATAATTATTAAAGGTATTTAGCTGTTTGGAGAATGGTATCTAACTGTAGGTAATTTTAAACTAGAGATTCACCAATTCTGTGTAAGAGTGAAGTCATCTGCCTTTTAGCTAGCACATCTGATATGCACTGATAAATACTGTTCACAAATTCCCTATATTTATATTAATGGCATACCTCAGGGCCTGGTGTTGGGATCAGTGCTATTTAACATCAGTGTCAGCCATTTGGACAGCAGAATCAACCCCACCCTCAGCAATATTCCCAACAGCACCAAGCCATGTGATGCTGTCAATACACTGCAGGGACAGGATGGCATCCAGACGGACCTTTACAACCTGAGAGGTAGATTTGTTCAAACCTCATGAAGTTCAACAACTTGAAGTGCAATGTCCTGCACCAGGACTGGGATAATCCCAAATGCAAATACAGGCTTGGCAGGGAATGGAATAGAATTAGGTAGAAGAATTTTTCAGTGTTGGTGGGCAAAAATCTCAACATGATCCAGCAGTGTGCACAAGCAGCCAAGAAATCCAACCATACCTTGGGCTTAATCAAAAGCAGCATGGCCAGCAGGTAGAGGGAGGGGATTCTGCTCTAATACTTGGCCCTTGTGAGACCCCACCTGGAGTGCTGCACCCCGTTCTGTGGCGCCTAATATAAGAATGTGGACTTCTTAGAATGAGTC